>NC_138911.1:14702487-14992487 GCF_965231255.1 Vanellus vanellus | reverse complement strand
GTTACGAACCTGATTTGAGATTCATCTTTTGCTGCAAGTTATGCCTTTCACAGGAAACTGAGAAGGGCTGGAAATTCAGTCGTATGTGCTTTTGACTTCTTTTGTTTCCTTGGGTTAATTCATTAAACTCACTGTGTCTCAGTTTCTTCTGTTGTAACGTGGGAGTGCTAAGAGAGTTGCTTAGTAAAGGTGAAGATATTTTGAGATTTCTGGAACACGAGAAGTTGTGCTGATTGCCAAATATTAGACTGCTTCATCGCCTTCTACGAAAAAATAACCAGGGTAAAGTCTCAAAGTACAGGAACCTCTTTACGGAGGTGCCTCCTTTTGCAGATTGACCCCTCTGCTGAGAAGGTGAGGGGTCAGTCTCCAAACCTGCTTACTTCTTGGGGTGGTCCTATGCCTCTCTGCCAGCTCCAGTTTCTGCCCTGCTTCTTCCTGCTTGAATCAGCTCCCAAACCCTCAATGACCAAAAATGATTCAGCAGAAAAAAAAACCCGAAAGAGCCTTTGCTGTCTCCCTTTTTGCATTTAATTTTGCCTGCTCGAAGGTAGGCTGGTGGGCACCTCCCCTGCTCCTGTCATCTCAGCCCCGGTCTGTGTGGTGTTAATGCCATGTAGAGGCTGCCAGAGTGGTTGTGTGCTGAGGACTCGTGTGGCCCAGTATAATTAGCGCAGAGTTTGCGCCTGCTGTGCTGGGGGTCTTATGTATTTGGATGACCCCCGTCTCTTTCATGACCTTGCTCCACAGGAGCTGCTGGGCTGCAGTGCTTTGCCAAATGGCAACATAAAATTTCATGTTCAAATTAAAACCTAAAATTGTTTTTGTTTCAGTAGTTTTGTGTTTGAGTCTTCCCAGAATTATTGTCTGATGGTGCTTATGCCAGTCGGAGAAGTAATTTTTGAAAGCGCTTGTCTGTGTAAGTGAAGAGATCTTGTTATTTTGAATCAGTTCAAGAGGAATAGATTGGAAAAGTACAGAGCGTGATGCATACAGTCTGCCAGTATTCAGAATATACCTTACCATTTTTTGCATTTCTCTGTGATGAGCGTTTGAAGGAATATTATCATGTCGTATGATCCCTGGTAATAGTGGAACGGTAGTCAGCTTTTCACTGAAAACACAGAAATTTCATGTTGTAAAAGGGCCCAATGTGATTTTGCTGTGCCAAGGAAAGATTCAATTAACCTAAGTACAGCTGCTCTGATTTACAGTGTCTGAGGATCTGACCCATACTCAAAAGTCTGTAACAATCCTATGTCTGTGTTGTAATTCCTAGATTAAAAGATAGATTTCTTTTCATTTTGTTTATCACCATAGAGGCTGGACGGTCTTGTTGATGGTTCATGGTAGGTATGATAGCCATAGCAGCTAAATATGCCTGTAAATCTGTATCTTCTGCATGGCGATGCTTTTGAAATTGGTAATAGAGCTCTCAACAAATGTCTGTGAGAAAACGAAAGTATCCGAATCTGGTTTCAGAAGTAATAGGCTGCATATATTATGTACTGTTTGCTTGTCTATTATAAATTATCACCAATAAATGTAAGTGGGGAACTGTTACAAAATATAGCCCTGAGCAAAAATTGACACTGTTTGAGAAGACAAGACTTCTTTACAAGTGCAGATCATATGTTTTATCCCTAAAATATAGGAAAAAGTGGGTCACAGATGAAAACCACAACAAGGCACTGTGTATTTCAATGGTAAACATACTGCATCACAAGTTATAATAGATTATTTCAGTATTTTAGCTAAAATCATTCGGAAGGGATCTAGCTGAACTTAAATGGTCATGGCAAAAATGTTTTAAATCACTGGCAATATTTTAAGTTTGCATTTTAGGCATTTATTTTTTTTTACTTTCCGAATATTTGGGGACAACTTCATTTGACTGGGCCTTTGGTTCGTGTGCTGGTTTAATTTTTGCTTTGTATTCTGATAGTTGTGCTTCATGATGTTCTTTGGCACATTCAAAAATACTAACACGGAACTTTGAGCACTTGGAAATGTGGAGCAATTCAGAGCCTGGGCACTCCTCACCTTTACCCTTACGATTGATTTTGCTATGCACGTGTCCTTCTTGTTAGAGATCAGCTGCTGTATGCCATAATCTTCCACGAAAACACGATAGTTGAGGGTCCTCAGTTACGGCAAATTATTTCTTCCTAACCATTTTGTGCTACTTTGCACAAACTGAAACCAAAAGACAGGGAGAGTTTGTAGTTTCCTTTGCAACTGATGCAGTTTCGGAGTGCTGTATGCAGACACTGCACACTGCGCGATCTCTCCAAGCTGAATGATGAAGCAGTGTAAGTTTTACCTGGGAGAATTGCTTTCTAATGTTCCCCGATTCTTCTCAGTGCCTAGTCCAAATACCTTCATGAATTCCTAAAATATACAAAATTTGCATTGGGAAACTGGTTAATATTAAACAATGATTTGGGGGTTTTTGCTCGACTAAATAACAATGAAAATACTTGATATTGTTAAGTATGTCATACTCAGAATAAGACTATGAATAACAATGTCTTAGTTATTTTATCTTTTTTTTAAAGGCAGTTAAAATTGGGAGAGATTTCACCTGTGGATCTTGTGAAAGGATAGGAGGTTCAAAGTCTCAATAAATTGAACTTTAAATTGTTTGCATTTCTTAATGGCAACTGATTAGCTTAATTAATAGAGGAGGTAATGTTTTGTTTTACTTTCTTTGAATTCTTAGGCTGTTGCAATTATTTATCTTTTGTCTTCGTATTTTCATATCGAAGTAAATGAACATTAAGAAAAAAGGGCCCCATCTACTCCTTCCCGTGAAAGCTTGCACAGCCCAAGCACTGGAGGGCTTGGGGGGAGAAAGAGAGAAGCTGCCGCATTGTTGTTTTTGGCCGCGTTGCCAATCAAGCAAGGGTATTTCTGAAATAGTTCCTGGGTACTTTCAGCTAGACATAGTATCCCCTGTAATCTTTTTCTGAACAGTATGCTGCTTCAGACTACCCCGTCCTTTATGCCAGTGGTAGCTGCAGCTCACTGGTAAATGAGGTGGTTCCTGCAGGGGTCTGTACACGTTTTAGAGTTCCCATTGTGCACATATCTAAGGATCAGATTGTGTAAGTCTTAGTTCAAAACAAAGAAATATTGTCCACAGTGCTGCCTTGTAAAAGCCTGTTTGTAAGGACTCTAACAAAAATGAGGATTTCTCAAAGTTGCAGAAAGTGGGGTATTTTGCCTAGTTTTGTTTCATCTGATCAAAATGCTTGCGACTTCAAAATTGTCGTGAGTCTTTGCTGTCTTCCTTTCTTCCTCTGTCCCCACTCACCCATATCCCAATCTGTCCTCCTGAACTTGCTGCTGATCCTCTTGAAAACAACGCCAAGATTAGGAATATCGGCTAGAGTGTATCAGTGGAAAAGAAGGTGCTGTGAGAGTGTAGTGCAGAAGAGCAGGCGTCAATGGCCAAAACCGGCGAGCAGGTTGTGGCTGGAAAGCCCAGCCGTTGGGTGCTGCACCTGAGCTCCTGGGGAGGCAGTGCCTGAGACAAGATGCGGGAGGTATTCCCGCTTACGTGGAGCCTGCATCATTTCCTTAATCGCTTCTGCAAGGCTAACAACGTATTTAAGCATATTTAAGCTGATTCTCGGCTTTGCATGTTTCGCTTTTCTCTCTTCTTTTGTAAGTCCTCCATCACTGGTGCAACTTTAAAAGGTGTGTGAAGGTGATGTGCATTTACACCAATAAATGTACAAGAACTTTGTTCATGCATCGGTGGCGACTGTAATATTGATACAGAAAAGGTAATCCGTGATATCACTTAACAATGCAAGTTTTTCGTTTCAAGTTTAGCTTCATTTTTACGAACCAGATGAAAATATTTTTTCAAGTATATATCCTACCTAGGACCCTCTTTTATATTTTATAGGATGCCCAGAGCTACTGTAGATATAAAACACAATTTCTGGTTATGAGATCTCTGTATCACCAAAATGCAAATTTCACTCCTGAATATGTAGGCCACTTGCTGAATAACCTAAAGAAATATATGGTGAAAGTGTTAGCTCTTGCGTATTCAGATTACCCCCTTCAAAGGTTTTCCTCAGGTTTTTAATATCCTGAAAGTCCCAGTTCTGAGGCAGTCTGCAGTCCAAACTTCATTTTCGCTTCTTAGAGTGAAGTCATTTAAATAAACAAATAAAAGTGGCACGTCATGCGTAGCTTGGGCCAAAGTACGCCATGTGCCGGTTAGAAATAATTTTTACAAATCCTCACATATGTGAGTTTATAATATCAGCAATGCAGATACATACGCTCGTCCCTAGCTTCTCTGATGACACTTGCGGTACTTTAAACGTGCGCAAGTAGCATCCCAGCACGGTTCTGACCCGTGTTTATTTTTAGTATTTCATGAATCGCCTCCTTTAGCTGTTTTTCTTTTTCACTTAAGGAAAGGCAAATAAATCTCACTGCTAAATAACACTAGGATGTTTGATAGTAACAATAAAATCCCTCCTCCTTTTCTCTGAGAATAACCAGATGGATGTTTACTCTTTAGAGAAATTTAGATTTGATATTTTTGTTACGTTTTGTTTTCTTCCTGGTAATTATGTCGGCACTTTGCTGATCCCTAGTTGTGCGTTGTTACAATGGAAGGTGACAATTTGATTGTCTTCAGTTGCAGAAACAAGTAATTTTGTATTCACCAAGCTGTCAGGTAACAGTACCTCACAGTACTAAGAGCTCCTGGCAATGTGGTTTGGCACCTATATTTAAGTCCTTTGATGCTTGCGTAACCTCTACTGAATCAGAAATATTTTGCCTGCTAGAAATGTTTGTAGGCTTGTAGCGTAAGGTTTTTATTAAAGAGGCAATCCGTAACTGAGCTGCAGAGCCATTGTTTCATGTTACGTGCAGGTACTAATTAGGTGGTTTAGTGCAACGGGCTACAGGTGAGCCTGAAACCGATACTTCGTTTCACTGTCTACTGAGGCCATCTACTTGACTTAAAAATGAGAATCAAAAATGTGGAGAGGAGGGAGGAGAACAGGGAAGGAGGGGAGAGAAGACTGTAGGCAAAATAGTTCCGTCCTGACTTACATGGTGCGCGGAAGTTACACATGACCTTTTCTTTTCACACCCGTTGTATTGAAAATTAACTGTTTAGCTCATTACATGGAATCTTAAGCACCTCCTGGAAATTAGCTGGAGGAGGAAAAAAAAGTAAGAATTCTGTATGTTACCATGGGTGTGTGTATCTCCTAAAGTATTGAAAGGATTTAATGAACCTTTCAGGAGCTTATGCCCATCAGGTTTAAGTGTGGTCCGGAAGATTTCTAGTTATTAGAACAAGTTCTTAACTGGCTTTCTAAGAGGGACAAAAATGTATTCTTATCTTTTGTATAAAGTCTCAACTCAAAGCCTAAACATGCTGAAATAAATTCCTCTTAGTATTTTTAGGCATCCTTTATCAAAACCATTTATATAATCATTCAGCTAAACAATTAAGTCATTCTGTTCCATAAAAATATGTGAATTAATGCTTATTTATAGCAACCCTTGTTTTTTAATTTTATTGTTAACTATTGCTTTTATTTATATTGCATATTCTGTTACTTGCTGCCTAAAAAACCAAGTCCTAATAAGCTGCCGATGGATAAATTATTGGCAAGCTCACGCTTCTTCCCATAGTTATTGGTAAAGATAACTGGAAGTCAGGGCTGCCTTTTTTCTTTTTCCAACAGCAAGAAATTGGATATGCAGAGACACATGGCGTAGTCACAGGACTTTAAAGGCGGTCATCACTGAGAAGCTAATACCAACCAATTAAACAGAGGTGGTTACGTGATGTAACATTATCAGGAGAAACAATTCATGAGTCAAAGCATTCCAGGGCATATGAGCTCCAGTCCAAAGAACAGTCTCAAGCTGTTTAAATAAAGTGACAGCAATATTGTCAGCTAAATATAAACTATAGAAAATATTAACTACAGTGACTGAAGATGAGCACATCCCAGGTGCCAAGTGACTATTCTTTCACTGCCCTTTGCTGCATTCAGTGTGAGTTCACCTTAGCCATTTTCAGTGAAAGCTCCCGGTACTTAATAAAGAGAATAGAACATTTAACCTACTAGAAATGTAGGTTGTATTTTTGGCGTTTGATGAATCCAAATAAACACTTTGGATTTTCACTGAAAAGTTCTCAGGGGCTGTGAGGCTGTTTTGCTGCATGCATTTTAATGCTTCTGACAACTAGATGAATAGAAACGAACTTGTTCCCTAACCCTAATATTGTACCGTGGTTGCACGGCTGAGAAGGTCGCTATAATGGCAGAACGTAAGAGAAAGGCTTTCCAAAAAAGTCCCAAGGAACTGTTTAGCTCTCACATTGTTTGATTACAAATGAGAAGGAATACCATAAAAATTGTTCCAGACCCTCTGAGCTTTGAGGAAGTCTGAACCTGAAGTCAAACTCTGTGATTTGGATTCATATCTATTAGCGGCAGTGTAATTTGCCTGGATTGGAAAAACAAATACAGGAATAGCTGAGTGCGTATCTTGGAAGCCGTGGGTGTATTGCTTAGCTTGATGCTTATTTCAGCTTGAGATTTGGGTGCTCAGTTAACATTATAGCTGTCATTTCTTGAATCATATCTGCTTCTACCCCCCCCCCCCCCCCCCCCCTTTTATTTCCAAGGTGATTCCTGCAACTGCCATAAACTCTCTAATTTTGCAATGCTGTTTATGGTGTATATGTAACTAATTCTTGTAGTATTCCTGCAAAATGAAGCCGAGGAAGAGCTTGAGGGAATTGAGGTGATTGGCCTAAGGCCTTGCTGTGACTCACAGCCAGACCAGAAGCTGGGAGATTATCTCCCATTGCTGCCTTGTCAATTTAGATGGGGTTTGTGCATAGGGGTTCATGTTGGGGTGTGGGGCCCCAAGCGAATGGAATCTTTTACTAACTGTTCATTTGTGTTACTAAGGCTCCTTGAAAACAGCTAGGAGATTTCATAATTTTAGGAAATAACTGTTTACTCTAAAATGGCAGACAGATTACGGCATTAGATTTACAGTGAATTACGTTACTGAGTTATGCCTGCTTAACATTGTTCTACAGGGCCAGAGCTGCGAAATATTTTGGCTATTGGCAAACCATTTTCTTTTTTCTTTCAGTCTATCTGAACAGTGCTGTAGCTGGTATCTTTATATAGCAAAACCAAAGATCAGTATTCCTGAATGTTTAAACTATGCTAAACTGCTTTGAAGCTAGAAAAAAAGTAAGTTGTTCCAGTAAATTCTATGTAACTATGTCAGCGTACCCCGTTCTGCATCGGGCCTGTACTTGTATGCGTGACCTTGCACTGCAAAATAGATTGCATGAAGGACTCTCTTGAATTTCAGAAGGGGTCTGAGGACCCGTGGAAGACACAGGACCACCAAGTGATGAGGTGTGCTATAAGTACGAAAGAGGACGATACTGGGGGCAGTGCAGGCAAAGAAAAGTATACAGTGCGTTTAATTTGTTCCAAAGTTGAGTGCTGATTTGTAAGGGAGGGTCCTGTAAGTCATGTTTAATATTATGAGAGGGGTATGCACGTTTGTTGCTCTTTCAGGAGACGGGGAGGGCTAAGATGCTGTGGCTGAGTTTCACTTTTCATGAACACCAGGTTAGCACAAAAGTTTAGAAGGAAATATTTAAAAGGTTATGAGTGCGTCCTTAATTTATTTAGTTCTGGAGTCACCAAAGCACTTAGACATGTGCTTAACTTTTTGAAACCAAGTAGTCCAATTTGAAATTAGTCGACTGCTTGCATACTTACAGTTAATCATGCACTTAAGTACTTTAATCTGGCACTTTGGGGAAAAGGAATGGAGACTGTTCATAAAAGCTCTGTAAGCGAATGTATTTCTAATCTAATCTGATTCCAATCTACTGCTGGAGCTGTAGACCTGGGTTATGTCTATACTGCAGTCACTGAAGCGGGATGAATTAGTCCATCTGAGTACCGTGCTACTGTAGCTGGAGCGCTATCAGAAATGAGCTTGTTTGAAATTAGTTTGGATATCTCAGCATTACAAAGCAGTCGTTTATGTGGCTGCAGTGTAGACATGCCTTTAGGTTTATGAATGCTTTGTGAGGGTGGAGCAGAGCAGAAGCTCGAGTCTCTGGCCAACTACAAGTCTGCTTTGCCATGTATCTCGTTGTTATTGCTTAGTTTATAAGTTTCTGAAATAGTGTCTGGGCATTGTTGTTATCTGTGTCAATACTTTGTGGCTTGACTCTGAAATATCTAGCAGCTAAAACTCCAGGCCTAGCCATGATTCCCACTGTAACATTTAATCATTTAAGCACTCAGCGGGGATGGGAGATTTTAGGCTTTGGAAGCCTTTAATGTTAGGAATATCATCTAAGTGTTTTGAAAAAGAAGATATACGTTGTTTGAAGAATTTGAGACCGTAGAAAAGCCGTAGACAAAAAAAAAAAAAAAAGTAGTATTAGTTGTATTTAGAAAGGTAAAACACACACTGTCTGTAGGAAAAAAGGAAAATTGATGTTTTGAGAATCTGACTGGCAGCCTTCATTGCAGCGGAGAGAATTTCTTTGAATTACAATAAAAAAAATCACATCAGATATATAGAGAATGGAGCTGTTTGGGACTGTGTTCAGTTTTACGTAGGTAAAAAACCTGTAGCAGTTCAATTTTGGCTTTACTACCTCCGTATTGAGGCCGACTGAAATTGGGGTCCAATTCCTCAGCTTTACTGAGGTTTTGATAAATGACTCCATTATTTTTCTGTCTTGAGTTCAAAATGAGATAGAATTTATTCTGGTTTTGGAAAATTCAAATCAAGATTTATTTAATTCCCCAAGTTGAGTAGGTGATAGGACATCAGATAATTAGGGCCTTTTTCAACTTTTTTTCATGCCCATTAGGTATATTTTCCACCTTTAGTGATTGCTGTGTTCAGCTAATCTGTCCATTTAACCAAAGCAACAATTTCACAATGTAGTTTTCTTTCTGATTGTGTGCTGTGTAATCAATATACTGATATAATGTGAGTGTAATTTCCTCTCTTATTTTATCTCCACTGCACAGTATTATAAATAAACAGCTAAAAAAGAAAAAAGAAAGAAAAGCACCAAACAAATCTGTTGCATCTTCTTTTAAGATTGTACCACTGTAGACACTTGTTCTAGTAAAGTAGAATTGGACCCACTTGATTGCATTTAAATTTTTCATGCTTCAGCAGTTTGTCTGGGAGCACAGTAAAGAAAACCCCCCGAGCGAGGATAGTTTAGAATAATAGAACTTGATTTTGTGTATTATAGCGGCACCATTTGCGCTGCTGTAGTTAGGGTTGTGTCAGCACTTCCATTATGAACCCCTGTTTGCAGGGGTTATAACTAGAGAGATATTTTTTATCAGAAACTTTTAAAAAAATCATTTGAGTGAATTTAATTGATAATAGGAGAAAAAATAAAATAAATTATAATGGAAATTAGTAGATTTCCGATACCTTTTACGAGCCTTATTTATTATGGATATTGTTTTGTTGTTTTGGTTGTTTTTTTTTTTCCCCTCTTGCCAGGGATTTTAGCAAATGCATTTGGAATAGTTTAAATGTAAAACTGGGAAGTTATTATGGCTTAAAATTTGACTGCTATTCACACTCGTATTTTAACATTAAAACGTTTTAACACAACGACCTGTTCTACGGTTTAATGTTATCATAAACATAAACTACTCAAATGGGCCAGATTCTTCTCCCTTTGAATTTGATGAGACCTTGGAGTTACTGGCCGAACTCTGCCTTTGGACCTGATGGAGTTCTGTGTACAGAATTCTCCCATTCAAGTAAAACCAAGAAGGTAACGAGTAAAAACCTGCATGAAGTAATTGACTGGAAAACACCCAGTTGCAGAGGTTATATTTACTCTGTTTTGCTGATTAGAAACCCAGGCATAATGAATATTTGGTGCATAACCTGGCACCCTCAGAAGACACGCACACGTGAGGGATATTGGTTGAGTTAATGATTGTGCCGGGAAAAGAAGGTGGAGTGCTTAATCTAGCAGGGTCCAACGGCTCTGTCCCTTTTCCCCCGGCGTTTAAAATCTAGCAACCAAAAACCTGAAAGGTACCAGTAAGTGCTGACCTCTGACCATAATTCATGGGCTAAATCTTGCCGTTTGAACAAAGGGTTGGGGGGAAAATAGAAGTGAAACACACCCCTAAAGATTGTGCCCCGAGGAGAGGAAGTACCTGGGAGGCCTGCCTGAGCTTGTCCGTCTTTTCAGGCTCCAGGACTAGAGGTAACCGAGTAAAGTGCAGTGTGAAAACGTGTCTGACCATAATGCAGCAGTGCAGAAAAGGGGTAGGTGGAGCTAGAAAGCATTTGAACCCTGCTCTTGGTCCGTTCTCTTAGTCTAGCACAAAAACCCCGTTACTGGGCATGTCTTGAGATGATTAGTGGATGCAACTCTATCAATATAATTTTATTTTGAAGGGTAGCGGAGTCCCTTTTTCTCTATGTAATCTACTTAAACAAGAGAACACGAATAGAGATTTTTATTTAATTGTGCTTAAAACAGCAGGCGTAAGAGGAAAGTACGTGTGCGTATATGGCAAAGAAAAAGTGTTTCCTCTCTAGCGCATTACCAGTAGATAGCTTTGGTGAATGGTCACTTGAGGAAATACCAAAAGCCTGTTTATGAAATAGAGGTGAAGCCTTTCTAGACTAATTATATTCAGCATGTAATTTCTAAACTTCAGTCTGAATTTTGATTTTCAATTAACATTCCCAATTTGAAGATAATTTTCTATTTAATGTAATTGCAGGAAATAATTTATTGGCTGATTAAGACTGAGGGCCCAGCCTTCCTTAAGAAAACAGTCCCTAACAAACCAGCCTTTAAAGCCAACTCGTAGCTTTGGACAGATTCAGCCTATTTTTGCAGCTGCAGAGTTGTGTTTAATTAGGATTGTGCACTATTATTCATTGGTGCAGTTTGTAGTTGAAATTATTCTTAAGAGACATTTTCATTTCTAGTTTTGTGTCATGATTAATTTATGGCGGAGAAACAGCCATAGCTGTTGCTTGTCACGGAAGCCCGTTCAGTTTGAAACAGGCATGAGATCTGTTGAGAAGGTGAAAGAAAGGAAAATCCTTTACTGTGACTTTCAGTTTTCATGTCTGGTTTTCAAATTGCACAGAGCATGGACTTACATTTTCAAGTGAGTGATTACATTAACATGACTATTTTAATGAGAAAATGGAAAGTAAACCTTTCATTTTATCTTGGATCATAGTAATTATGAACCAGAACCTTTTGAAGTTCAGACAATAATGCCGGTTGCTTGCTGAACTCTTGGCATGTTCTCTGTAGCATCAACACAAATTCTTTAGCGTAGTAAGAATGTAATACACGGTTTAAATTCCTCAGTTCTGCTTATTGGCAACACTAATAGTAGACTCCCACTTACACTTCGGCTCCCCTAAAGAAGCAGCAAACCCTTTTTCCCCACCAGTATTGAGTTTAAGAGGCAGGATTATCTCTATTTACAGAATAGCTATTCTAAATAGGTATCAGTGTTTTAATATGTTTCAAAGCACTTCAAAGCTTGCAATACTTTCATATAGAACTGTACATAATTAGATTAGTTGATCCTATATTAATTTTTTCTTTTCACTGTAGGACACTAAATCTGAACTCCCTCATTAATTGTGAGAAATTTAGCGTTAGCTGTTAAATCCTATGTGAAACACAGGCTGCTCCATAAAAACTACTGTTTAAATTGGAATTAACTTAATTATTTTTCTTTGCACTTGATATTTCCTTCACTGTAATATTCATGAAAGCATGTGACAGATTTGTAAATTTAACTGTTAGTCTCAGATTTCCAGACCCTTTAATCAGTATTTATTTGTCTGTAGAAACAGTACTAGCAAGTTAATGATTTGCTAATTTGAAAAATGCTCATGTGGTTTCCTATGTTAACTGATTTGTGCATTTTTAAAGAAATGGTATGAAATCAATTATTGTTAAAAAGCAATTAAGGTGAAGATCGTGTTCCTTAGTTTCTCTGCAATTTCAGTGTCAAGGATGTTCTAAAGTTACTAAAACCTGGGAAAATAGCTAATATATTTTAGCTGTCTTCTTTCAGGTTTATTAATGATTGTTTTAACAGTTGCAGTTAATCTTATTAGAAACTTTAAACAAAGTGTTTTCAGATTTTGAGTTGAAGACAGTTATATTTTCATCTAAGTGCAGAAACTGTGGTGAAAGCTGTGTTTGCATACGAGATGGCAGTAAGAGGCCATTATTAGGAAAAGACATTTAACATAAATCAATGCATTTATTCATTACACTTTTGAGTCATTTAAAGTAATTTGTTGAGCTATATCCTGTACTCGATGCCTAATATGAAATGAAACATAATTATTTTAGATTTTTTAGTTCAAACTGTAAAAGATTACTCAGATGTTATCCATCCGTTCAATAAACTGCTCCGTTTTAGAACGCTTTTCACATGAACGTCTCAAAACACTTTCCAAAAGGTAAAACTGGGTAAAATCTTAAACAGGTTCAGAGCAGATACAGCTTTAAACAAACAGCAAAAGGACTTATTTAGCAGAATTGGAAACGGATTTAAAAATTCTCATCTGTGTAGAAAGCATCTTCTGCTTGCAAGGAATGAGGTTAGGAAAGCACGATGGACTCTCTCATTTAACGTTTGCTTATAACCTTCAGATTGCTCCTGGGAGTAAGAGTTTAAAGACTTGAACTCATGCAAAATCAACATGAAAATACCAATAAAATCGCTATTTTCTTATGGCTGGAGAAAATGATCTTGTTTGACAAGTCTAAATGAATAGAATGACATCGTATAACTGAACCCTGACCTCGACTTGGCATCGACGAATACTTTATCTCCGTGTTTTGGATCCAGATCCTCCAAACCTCTGCTTCTTAGAGTACTTTTTTCGACTGCATATGAGTAATTTTTAACTATTGTAGGCAAGTGCGATGTGTTTAGAGGACTGTTCTGAGCTTGGGTTTTTTCATTTAACACAAATGTTTTCTTTTTGTCTGCTTTTTTTTTGTTTCGTAGAAGAATGTCTTCCAAGCAGGCTACCTCTCCATTTGCATGTGCACCTGATGGAGAGGAAACAATGACCCAGGACTTAGCATCGCGAGACAAGGAAGAGGGCAACAATGATCAGCATGCCACCTCCCATCTGCCTCTGCATAATGTAATGCACAACAAACCTCACTCTGAGGAGCTCTCAGCTCTGGTCACGACCATCCAACAAGATCCTGAGTGGGATGGAGTCATCTCAGCCCAACACAGAATGGTGAGTTTCACAGTTCTCACGGTGGCTAAATTAGTATGGTAAAAGTCTGTTCACTTTCATTTTGAAAGACATGTTCAGTACAATCTTTCATGTGTGTAAAGCTTTTTAAATGTTAAAGTGTCAGACTTAGTAATAGATCAACATCAATATGGTGTAATTGTAAATTACAGTTGTATAATCTTCTTAAGTATACAGGTCTATATGAATGAGGTCATTTGATGAGTTCACTTTCAGAAAGGAAATGCATCTATTTATCATGTTTTCATTCATACCTTGATTTATGTCATAACCTCTCTAGCTCGTATATTCAGGCATTAATTTCTGACAGGAGGATATAGCTCACAACTGTTTGTCATCTGCAAAGTGTTGTACTGAAGGAAGAAACTTTAATGTATTTTTTGACTTGTCTCTCAGAAATAGAACCCACCAAATCTAGAATATTATAGTTTTACACCACAACAAAGAAGCTAGCATTTTAGGTGACACAAATATCCTGATGTATTTATGGGAAATTACAACCTTTTGTGGAGGGGAAAGGTGTTTATGAGTAACTATGTCATGCTCTTCTGCTCTAGATCACCAGTTTGTATACAAGTGATGTTAGCAATGATCAGAATTATTATCTGTATTCTCTTCCGTAGCCTAGATAAAATTATTTTGTGGTTGTAGTTCTGTCTCTGCATCCCCAAAACTCTGCAATAAATGGGCAGACTGAATGAAGACTGAATGGCCGTAGCATCTCGGTCAATTTATTTTCCCTGCATGTGTTCCTCAGAATTAAGGTATGTGGAGCAGCCAGGTGTTCTGTAAATTTAGAACACCAAGATTCCAGACTCTCCATAAAGTGGCTTTCACAGACATTAAATTCACACAGTTAGTTTAAAAAGAATACCCTGCATTTTCATAAAATTCCTTCTCTATTTTTTTTAAATGGCTATGAGCGGATTTTTTTTCAGCAAGTCTTTTTTTTTCAGTACAAATCAGCAGCTTTCAATAAGTTCAAAAAGCAATTGTAGATTTTTTTTGACAGCACTAACAATAATGAACTTATTTCGAATTTGTTTAGAAATAATAATTCTAATGCATTAATCAACATAGATACTTGAATTCTTCATGCGTATTGTGATGCCTGGAGTTAATTAAATAGTAGCACTACAAGAGTATCTATTTTGTTAATACAGTGGCTTTTTTTTTCCTTTCTAAAATCCAATTAATTCAAAAGATTGAACCAAACCAGAAAAATGCTACCTAATCTGTAATGGACAAATTAACCCAGTGCAGAAGTTTCTAAAACATTCCAAAGTATTTGGGCGACTCTCACGAAGAAGGCAAAATTTCAACAGTAAAAATGGCTTTAAAGAAAAATAATTATGGGTTAGTAATTTGGCAAGGTAGCTTGTAAGTTGTATATATGGCTTCTATGCAGAATTCTCAGCTGAAACCTTGTTTTGGATGGAGCGTCCAAGTCATGCAATGACCGCCCGTCGTGTGATAAGCACATTAGAATAATTTTAACTTCCATGTTAAACTGGATGCAAACTAGAAAGTATTGATCAAGTTTGTTGATGGAAAAAATAAATCTGTGAATTCATCAGGTACTTTCCTATTCATTCAGAGAGGCATGTGCATTCTGGGAATTTCTGTCTTAGGACACCAATAACATTGATAAAATTACCGTGTCCCAGAGAGAAAGGAACTCCTGGCCTCTAGGAATCCCCAAAGCGTTGCTTCAGGCTGTTCCTTGGACCTGGAGTAATGCTTAAGTCCAAATGATAGAACCTCTTGCAGTATCATCAGTTGTACTCATTTGTACTGCTCTGAAGTGGGTTTACACTTACAGCAACTGTTTTCTTTCTTAATGCTACACTATCATGTCAATGCTTGCTGTACCTCTGGACAGGCATGAATCAATACCTGGCTTATCATGTTTCAGAACAGGTGCATAAACTTTGCTTGAGTGACTTAGCACTCTGGCTTTTCTCTCTCCTTTTTTCAGTAAATATTCCATCATACAGGTAGATGAATGTCCTGAAAATCATGAGGAGTTTCCACAGTTCCCTTGGGTTGAATCTGGTGGTGGATGTTTTATTATCCTTATCCTTATTTAGATAGCTCTCAGCTAAATAAAACGGATTTTTTTTTTTGCCCAGCTCAAAGCTGGGTATAATTTACAAGGCTTGGCTAGAAGTGAAAACTGAAGTTCTAAGGCATGCCGTTTGGATGCACTTAAAAGAGACCTAAAATGTCCAGAGCGAGGTCCCAGTGTATTTACAGTTTAGGTGAGTTTGATGACTAGTTAGATCACAAGTGAAGCGGGGAATTTTTTTTTTTCCTTCTTGAGGGACTGTCATTTAGGGTAACTTGTTTGATTTTTTTTTAATTGTTATTATTTTTTTCTGCCTTATTTATGTCTTTCATGAGCAAACCTTTAAGCCTCAATTAATTGCATAAAGTTTCTCTGAAACATCTCGGGCTCCAAGCAGGCATCAATATTGCTAAGAAAGAAGTCAGAGGTGCCTGCAATTTTCCCGATGAAGGCAGTTTTGTACTCCTTTAAGGGAGGATACGAGTTTCTTTCCAGAAAGACAAATTCCAGAAGGTGGGTTGGGCAATTTTGAGATAGGTGCTGTGGTAGTGACCGCTTTTCTACTTAATAAAACAGAATTCCCAGAAGGTAAGTGCTTTCTGACCTTTCCCAGACGGATCCTTTCTAAGCAGATTTGAAGAAGCACCTGCTTCTTACACTGAAAGTAAAGACAGTAGTGCTGTCATTAAAATGCATCAATAATGTGTGTTGTCTGGTTATAAGATAGTAAATTCAAAGAATGCTGTGTCGACATATGGGGGGGAGGGGGGGGAATTTCTCTTTTATGTGGTATCTAATTAAGGGCACAATCCTGCATCCTTTGTGCCCTTAAAACTACTAAGGAGTTCCCTGGAATTTGTGAGAGCACACAGTATGCATCGTAACATGCTACAAGGGCCGTACAGATCTTAAGTGAAAAAAAGATACTGTAGTAGGGCAATTTGACTGAAAAAAAAGATTGTGTTTTTTCCCAACATCTAGGGCATGCAGCACTTTCTGTAATATAAGATACCTTTAAACTACATTGTGTATTATCATAAAAAAAACACACTGGCTAGAAATGTTTTCAAACTTTCACTCCCTTTTGATATCAGGCATTGCTTTCCACTGGGTCCTTTGTGTATTCTGAATGTCTGGAAGCCAAAATATTTTGTTTTAACTCCCACTCTATAGTATTTCCCAGCTGTGTACTTATATGGTGTAATAAAAGGATTTAACAAATGGGAAATAGCAGCTGCATTTGGAAATTCCCTTTGTGCTCCCTTTTCATTTGACAGATTCAGCAATGTGTAACAACTGTAACGTCAGACCTGTAATGACTTACACTGCGAGTATCGTATCACCAGCCAATTTGATGCTACAGTGGGGAGAAAATAAAACAACCGAAAGATTTCTGTAATTTCATATTGCTGAGCTGAAAACATTATATGTGTATTACTAACTGTAACTTAACATAAAAATACCCGGACATATGGGTATTTATTGCTGCCCATAGTTCTACTAGAAAAGAAAATCTATTTTAGGCTAAGGACAAATCTGTTTGCTTCAGTAAACCGTAGGGAGGAGGGCAAAGTGGTTCTACGATAATGAAGAAAGTATCGTGCTTTCTCCCATGGACAGTGAATAGCAGGCAAGAAATACAGTCAGATTTTCAGCTTGTGTCCAAAGCCTGGCTCTCTTGGGGCAACAGACGGAGAGATTCTGTGGGGGGAAAGCCAACAATACTTACTTTTGCTAAATTTAACAGTAACTGAATGGTATCCCAATAATATATTTACTAGTAAGTACGTAAAGAAATGGTGAATCATAATTTGTGCTTTGTTCACTGGGGAAACAGGAATGGTCCCCACCTTCAGATAGACCCCTGCACACCTTGTGAGGTAGATTACAAAGGTTTTTTATTTTCGCTCTGAAGTATCAGGAGAAAGCAGTCCAACAGCAAAATACAAAATTAGAGGGACAAGTGGTCTGATCTTCTTTGGGGAATGGGACGGTGTATTCCCATGGCTGTAAAGGCTAGATGTGGGCCTTGTGAATAATAATTGTGAGCAGCTTAAACCTAGAGAAATCTGGGATCTTCCTCCAAACTGCAGAATTCCCACCCCCGACAGTAAAAAGGAGAGAGAGGAAAATTCTGTTCCCATCCCTAATCCCGATATAACAATCTGGTACCAGGAAGCATTTGTGAAGAACTTGCAGGCACTGTGCCGATCGCGATACGTGATGATGTATCACTGTAATGGTCACGGTACTCCTTTTCCTTTCCCACACATGTTCCTCTCCTGCCCACCTCCACAGGGGGTATGTAGACAGCGTGTGCGTGCACAGAACGAGGGCATCCACATGTGTTTGCTCCACCGTTACTTGGAATGACGCAGTGAGAGACTGTTACAGGGAACCACAGCAGCAAGCCAAGTCTAAAGGACGGGCATTATTTCCCTGTGACTGAGGAAAACCAAACACGTATGCATATGTGAACACAAGTTAATTACCTCCAAATATATGCTACGTTTCCCTATACGTTTTGTAACATCATCCAAAGACCCCTTGGATTTAGAAATTAAATGTATCTCACTGAATTTTATCTCAAATGGCAATATGGACATAGATTTCACAATTATGTCTAAGTCTCTGTCTTTCGTTGACTTCTTGCCAAGAGAGTCAAAGGCTTGCTACCTTTCCACTGTGTCTGTACGTACGTCTCGGCAGTACTGATAGCAGAGTTGTGTACGCAGCAGGAAAAGTGAAGATCTCTTAATGCCCCATGTATTTGTTCCTTTTAAAATTATTTTAAATCACCAAGTATGAATTTAACTTTATATAGCTTTAGCAAAACTAATGGCATCAGAACAGCGGAAATAGGTCTGACCTGAAGGTCTTAATGTTTCAGTGCTGACTGTCTCTACGTAAAACAAGCACAATCCTGTCCCCCCCCCCCCCCCCCCCCCCCCCCCCCCCTTGTTATTAACTTCTCTTGTTGAAAGTTCTTCCCTTTAAGGAAAACAAACTCAGGTTTTTAGGAGAGATCAGTGAAAAACGTTTACATGTGCTAAATACTGTGAATTTGTTGTTATATAAATTCATGGCTTCAAATTCTCAACAGTTACAGATACAATTAGATGTTTTGAAATCTTATTTTTAGTTCACTTATCGGCTGGATATGAGCATATAAAATGCATCAAATATAAATGCCCTTAACTCTGGCAATTCTGTGTCTGCTCAATTGCTCGTGCAGCTGTTATTTACATGTACAAATCTGAGTTTTGTGATGATCGAAAGCAATTCTACTGTGCTTGTGATATTATTTCTGCGTGTCAGGTAGAGCATCAGAATTTTTATCTAACTGAAGAGATAAATACCTTCATATTTAATTGCATGGGTGCAAAGTTTTGGCTGAAACTAAAGGGTGTGAAAAAGCAGTGGATATGATATTTTATTTTTCCATAAAATAGACTTCTATGAGAAATATATTGCAGAAAAGATAGAAATATTTTGTTTCCAAGCACATTGTTTTGATTCAAAAATCATTCAGGTAGGTGCTTAACTTGACTTTATTAAGACTGCCAACAACTATGATGTTAAGCACATGTCTAAAGGTTTGAAAGATCAAGGACTTAGTTTTACTGGGTTTAACATAAAAAGGTGTTTACGTTTCATATTAAAAATGATAAAACAATTCCCTAAAAGTGTGCAGGATAATGTGCTTAATGGGGGAGGTGAAATACAAAATTGACTTTATTTGAAGAAGAATCAAATAATTGCTCTTTTGGGCGTGCATGTTATATTTGTATTGTTTTCATTTTGAGGCTGTACAATCTTTTTTCCAAATGCACAGTCTATTTTAAACCTTTGCCCATATTCTAGCGCGAACTGTGTCTAAATAGAATTAAGCATCACCTGAATTCTTCGCAAGAGACTTGTATTTTATGTTCATCTCAACCTGTAGTCTTTTTATCCCTTTCTCGTATTTTAACATTCCCTATTTTTTATTAAGCAATTTCTGAAAAGTTTTTAATTCACTTCAGTATATTGACATGAATTTTTTCAAAAGTAGAAGCATTAACATGCTCTAAATTGTTAAATTTTTTTTTTCCTTGGGCAAGAAGGAATCAGGTATGCATGCTGATTAACACACTCCAGTCATTAACATGTGATTATGTGGGCTGCATATTGAGCACCTGCCAAAAGATAAAATCCAGCACTTTACTACATCTGTGCAAGGACTTTTTGCATTTCTTTTGTACTTTGACAGCTCAAGAGAAAACAGACTTTGGTATCTTTGTTCAGCATAACAAAACTGTGTACATAAAATGTCTTCATGGAGGAAGGAAAGATACTACATATATTTATTTTAATCTTTGAGGCCGTGAAAAATCCAGGGACTGAGCCTTACACGGCACCAAGTGTAATATGAACCTCCTAATGTACTGTATCACTGACATTCATACACAGTTTACAACATTCCTGCATGTTTATAAGGATTATCTGTGCTGGGATTCAGCCAATGTTATTGTAATTCACAACAGTTTTATGTGATACCTTTATGTCTCATAAATGTCTTGTTTTTATTTCAATCTTCCAAATGTTTCATCAGTGTTTACCTTAAAGAAATACAAGTACTCTATGCAGTGGGCTGGTTTCCTGCATGCATTCCTCCGCAAATGCTAAAAGGGAAACATAAAGCATGTAATACATGTCATGTAACTATATACAGAGAAGTATTTCCATGTGCATTTGATATTGCTAAAAACATAAATACAAATTTTATTTTGATGTTTACAATAGATCTAGTTATAAGTCGGACAACTAAGACGACCTAATAGGAGGAAGTTGGATATATACAAAGTGGTCTGGAATATCCAAGCCACACAACCCTTGTTTTATTTGGCAGCTTCTGACAAGCATACATCACAAAATACGTGTCTTTATTTACCCAAAAGGTAAACAGTGCTAATCAGCTGGGGCTGATCACAATGCATCTTTAGTTTCAGTTTAGATGAATATAGAAGTCTAAATACTCATTCTGTAAATGGTATCTTCCTCTTTTTTTTTTTTTTTTTTTTTTTAATTGAGCATGTTATTTCTCGGTGTAGAGCTGGTGCTTACTATTGTTTCTTCTTGTTATTGTATTGTTTCTTCCTGAGGATTTTAGATGTGTATAAAAGACGAACTATGAGCCTTTTACAGGTTGTATTCAGCCTGTACTTTGGCAGTGAAATCAGTGTAAGTTTTATCAGAGTAAATGCTGAGTTAAAGACTTGAGGTTTTATTCCATTACTTGCCATTTGCCCTCCCACTAGCATAATTTGCTGAGACTTTACAAATTATGTTCTCTCAATAGCTCATAGCAGTCATTCTCAAGCCTTGGATTTAAATAATTCTTTCTTAATAAAACTTTTGTTTTTGTTTTAGTCGGATGAGAATTGGAAATGATCACTTAGATTTTTAATTTCTCTTAATGCTGTTTAATTAAATTCCCCAAAATGGGAAACCTTATTTAATGTAGTGATTGGAAATGATTTTGTAAACATTTGCTTTCATTATATGTTAACTCCAGACTGGTTCCAAGTGCCAGCATGCCTCTAGTACTTGGAATCAAAACCACTCTGGATATCCAACTTTCCTGGGGTGTTTACATGTGTCCCATTCAATGCAGAGACAGATAAATATCCCTTTATAACAGAAAAGCCTCATCCACATGGAAATAAGCAATTCAGCTAACACATTTTATGTTAGTAATATTTGCTTTCTACTTCTTCTTGGCCATTCAACTGTGATTTCAGTTGAACTTTTAGAGAAACAGTTTTCTCTCTGACTATTGAGTAGGATTGCAGTCGTCAACTTTCAATCAAAGTTGATGGTAGTTATTCTTAAATTGCTAACTAACACTGTGACCCTGATTTTGTACAGCCCACAGTTTCATTTCCCAAGTTTTCATCTTTTCTCACCTTCAGAGAGCTTCTCTCTTTGAGACAGAATCTATCCTCCCTAGATGAAACATAAAGGAATTGTGATGTCTCCTTATTAAAATCCGCAGCCTCCTGCACTCCCCCCTTCTAAACCTCCCGACCAGAGAATCCGGTTCACCAGACTCTTGGTCTGTCCTTAACCCTCATGAGGATGCCTAAGACAGGTCTGTCCCAAACCAGATCTCCACCCATGACTGTGGAATCCCCAAGCTGAGATGTTGCTTCTCAGCCCCCATATTTTGTACTTTGGCCATTCAGAGGGAGGAGAAAGAATACTGAATCTTGTTTTTAGCCTACAGTCTTTCACCAATAGAACTGTCATTTTGTGTGTGTTTGCTCTATTTTGGAAGTGAAAGGGATTCATGAAAGTTGACACAAGTTGGCTCATGGTTCAATTTGCTGATATTGCTGTAGCCATTAGTTTCCCAAGACGAAAAATATTGGGTCAACTTTCAATACTCTTATCTGCATCACTTATACCAGTACTCCCTCATTTATCTTGTTAAAACCAGTGGGACCACTGATGGGAAAATGAACTACTTAAACTGTTAGAATCTAAATACACAAGAAAATTTTTTTTTTTTTTTTTTACACTAACGGGGAAATTATGATTATTTGTTCAATCATTTTCAACAGAAAAATCTAAGAAAGTATAAGAATTTTCCTTCCTTTGTACAGACATTAAGCAGCTCTCTTTTGGAAGAATTTTACCAGTATAACTTGTGAAATTTAGTGAATGTACATGCTAAAAATTGATTTTCTCGTATTAAGAGGCATGCTGAAATATCTATACATATTGTCTTAATGTAATAGTTTTAAAGGAATTACTATGGAGTGTAAAGAAAATACCATGTATGTAGTCACAAAGAGTCCCCCTCTTTCTTTATACCAAGCCATTGTTCGTAATAATTCAGAATTGTTTCCGCCATTAGCAAAACTATACTTGAGCCATTCACAGCAACTCTAAAAGGAATGGCCCACAGACCACTCATTGTTTAGTCCAGGCAGCCTAGAAAGCTCACGAGACTAAGGACTCTGTTGTTGGACCACGTATATTCACAGCAAACTGGGGATCGGTGGCCCCTCTTACATGAAAAAGGCCAAAGATAGACCTGAGAAAGGTTTTACCATATTGCACTGGAAATCTGATTGATGTTTTCTCATTGACATATGAGTAGGGGGGTAGGTAGAGGTTTTAGAGGTGAGTAAAACTATGGTTTCATGCATGGGCTACCTGTCCCTGAGTGAGTCATGCATAGTATTTTAGTATTCGTGCCTTCTAATTTCTGGTTTTCTGGGTTTTTTTGTGCATTTATTTATTGTTCTCCATTTTTTCCACTTTGAAACCTAATCCTTAAATTTTAGTGGCTATATATAGGTATTTAATCTGTTATAACAGGAACATTTTGTCAAAACTCTAAGCACAGTGGGTTGAATGAACTCTAATAAAATTTTGTTTGTGCAAAGGCTGGCAAAGAAAAGTATACAGGGAAAATGCCCTTTATTTACCTTTATTAAAACCCGATCTTTCAAAAATAGACTCAGTTTTGTCCCTGCTGAATAGTAAGCAGCTGGAATAGTGGTCCAGACTGAGTTTCTGTCTTCAGCTGCTGGGCAGTAAGATTTTCATTCAAGTTGTCCCCGAAGCAGTGAGATTTATGCCTAATTCTGTGTAATAAACTGTCTTCAAACTTCATTGTTTGCCAACTTTTAAGGGCTAGTCTGGAAATGCCACCGTTGTGATGGGCAAAAATCCCTCTGCAATATCCCTGTGTATTCTGGTACAGGCATAAACAATTGTTCTACAATTCTACATAAACGACACCCTGTATCAGCGTGTGAGTGGCAGGGTAGTTGTATAAGTCTAGCAAAGGTATGGTGGAATCCTGAGCAATCTGCACCAGATGTCACTTGGATTCAAACTGAGAAGAAACCCACTCTGCTAGGTTATCTGTAAGGAGCAATTGTTTTTTACCTAACGCCTTCTGTTAAGACCGAATCAAAAATTTCACAAACGTAGCTTTTTCTTCAATTTCTTCTTTTATAAGCACTACATTCTTATTAGAAGTAAAATCTGCTTCAGAAG
Source organism: Vanellus vanellus (assembly GCF_965231255.1). Taxonomy (NCBI): domain Eukaryota; kingdom Metazoa; phylum Chordata; class Aves; order Charadriiformes; family Charadriidae; genus Vanellus; species Vanellus vanellus. Next base: position 14,968,996 of record NC_138911.1, on the reverse strand, counting down.
GACATAATATTTTGATACTGACACTTTATTAATACGTCAATATTGTTCTATTTCTTGACTACAAATTGAATTATCCTAATGTAGTCCAACAAACAACCTGTGGAGACGATATACCTCTTGTCCCAGACAACACACGGATCCACTAGTCTCTTTTCAGAGGATACCTGAGCCATAAGGATGTATTTCCAGTTACATTAGGAGGGTATCTGCATGCTGCTTTTGAATGGCAATGCAAATTAATTTTTGATAGGCAGGCCTGCATCTGATGTATGTGATAGCTGCACTTTTGGTCATGCAGTGGGTGAGGTGCTGGGACATAAGCGTGACATGCATTGGTCCACGAAAGATTGTCAGGTACACCGAGCAAATGAAAATCCTTCGTAAATTCGCTGCAACCTTTATTTGCTTTTCAACAAACTGAACGCTGCAGTAACAACTTCCTTTCAAATACAGTTGAGTTGCCTTTCTGGAGAAAAAATAACAGAAATGCTTCCCTTGCCCCACTGGTTTTTGATCTGTCTAGTTTGCCATGAACGTGAGGTCAATATAACCTGTTCATATGGTTGGGTCGGAATAAAAAAGAAAGCTGCCAACAGTAGGAGCAAAAATATCTATTCTTATTACATAGCTATGAAATTCATTCTGAAGCTTTTTCAATGTTTCATTTTAGCTACATTTTATTTGTAGATTATTCACAAATTTATCTAGAATCATAGAATGCATGGGAATCGCTTTTGTTTCTTGTAGATAATTGTACTTGCAGCCGATTTAGATTTTTCTATCTCAGTTCTGCTATTATTAGGTAAGGTATTTACACTGGACTGATTTAAAGTTTTTCCATTTGCCTGTTTAATCCCTTGAATGCCTTTCAGTTTGTGCAGTTATCCTGTTGAATCCTCAGCCACTCTTTTTAACCATTTCTGTTTTCAGAAAAAGATGGGGCTCAGAAAGCCATCCTTGCTGGATTTCTTAGCGTGCCAATTTAGATAATATGCTGCAAATGTATTAGCCATTTAGCGACCCCAATACTACCAGCGCAGGGCCAAACAGAACCGAAAATATTAGGTGTACCTTTTATTCTTTTATTTTTATTCTACGTTTGAATTTCCCACAAAACTGACAATATAAAATACTCTATTACCTGGACGGATCCTCCTTCTTGCAAAGGCTGTCGTTCAGCCTCCATTCCATAAATGTACATCATTTGCATGGAGCTTAAACTTGTCTCATATTCATTATGGACATTGCAGTCTTCTGGGCAAACAAAAAGTAGTGTGGATGTGCTGCCTAATGGAGGCAGGGCTTGGACGGTCTTTCATTAGCAGCAAAGGAACATTGTGTCGGACCGTGTATGCATCCAGACGAGGGAGAGGATAGGTTATCAGGAGGGAGAGCATTCAGTCATTTCTATTTGCTCCACAGATTAGCCTTATCTTCTTGTTTCCGGCCTAAACAATAGATTTAGTGTTCCTTGCTGAGAGCATGAAAAACCCAGCATAAGGCTGATGGACATACTTCATGTACTATAAGATGACATTGCTTTCTTGAGAACAAACTCCCTTAAAATTACGAAGCTGGTCTTCTACTCTAGTCTTCAAAAGTGAAAATGCCATGTTATATAGTATTAATTTTTCGTTAAGGAAATGTATTCTAGAAATTCAAGTTTTAAATTTGAAAAATATTAGAGAATACTTTTTTCATCTCCATTGTAACTTAAACCAAGTTTTAAGAAATGTGCAAAGTAGTTTTCAGAAACAATTGAAGATAAGAAAGCCTGCCTTTTCTAAAGGCAGCTGAATAAATTCAGCACTGTACCTGGTATGCCTAAGCTATCGTTGTCCTTTGTGATGTTTGATTCTTTAAGGAATACAAATGGATTGAATTAAAAATTCTTTAATATTTGACAGATGAAAAAATGAAGGTAATTTTTTTGTTCCACGTCACCTCTCTTTCTGTCTGGGCTTACAAAACCTCTGTCACTCCTGCTGTGTTGACAGGGGTGCTGTTACTGCTGGGATGTGATAGCATCTTCTTCCAGTCTCCTGTCTTAGTGAATATGTTCATTTTCAACATCACTAGCAGATGCTGCCTCCTTCTCCAATGGCAATGATACTATATTGCTGATCATATACTGCTGTGCTTGATGATGATTTGTCACCACCACCTTCTATGCACTCCACAGCCCATAGTTACCACACTTGTCCATTGTTAGTGTTGCTTCTTCTGTCGCATTGTACAGCTGCTCAATCCGTTCAAGGCTGAAGCAAAGATTTATGTCTGATCTTGTTGCTGATGGTTAATGTTTTCTAGTCCATCTTTCTTCAGACCTTGTTTCACCTGGGCCCTTTCCCAACATAGGTTTCTTCAATACTCTATAGTTGAGTATTTTCAGCTCATAGAGTAGTAGGGATATTATTGTTCATGGGGAACACTATGCATTGGGAGAAAGATTTTTGATAGATAAGAATTTAATCTCTTATTTTGTTAAATATATTGCCAATATTATTATTAGTCTTTAATTTAAAAGAAAATCTGCTTTATGGCATTGAATGTATGTGCTGACATTTCTAGGCATACCACAAACAAAAAACCTTGATATTTTTTACCCCCAATTTTTAGCACTCCTAGCCTGGTAGTATTAAAAATTAAAGTAGAATAACAATTTTGGAAAGAGAAGCGTGTGAGAAATTCCCATGGTTGAGTTTTTGAGGGCAAATTGAAGAATTTCTGCTCTTTTTAGTTGAAAGAGTGAAAGCAGAGATGCAGTGAACGTTGCATCTATGGTTGGGAGAATGAGGAGTCTGAGCCAGAGAAGTTCATGAAGGGCTTGACTGTTGGGTGGTATCACGAAACTGAGGAGAATTTATATTGCTCGTTGCTTGTATGATGCCTCTTTCTTTTTTTATTTTTTAGCTTATTGCTCAAATGTTATGTGTTATCTATTGACAAGGGAGATGAACCCTTTTTACTTCTCTTTCTGTGTTTTTGACTATATAACTCCTTCTCTGATACATGTAGTCTCAATACCTATGTTTGAGCACCCATGACTTATTCTGCCGTAATCTCATTTCCTTGCTCATTCTTGTCTATATTAGCCTGGAAAGTAACATTGCCTTTTGTATATTAGAAGCGTTATGACCTATGTTCTTTAAGAAAAGGGTTTAATTTAAAGAGCAGTGAATGAACATGGGTAGACACATACCATAAGGTTTGTTTAACTCCGAAGTAGGTTCCTTGCTCCTCAGTCATTATTGGCCTAACTCCTTTTCCGGTTTTAAGGTCACGTTGTTTTCCATTAGCTGAGGATCTATCTAGGAACAGTTTGTCCTTGCCTGTATTTTCTCTCTCAGTGCTAAATGTATTGCCCACCCTTAAGGAACTAAAGAAAACTGTAAAAGTTTAACGCTTTCATTGAAAAAAGTGTTGAAGTGGCTTGTTTCTGACAAGGAAAATCCTTGAGGAGGACTATCTCAGGCATGAAGTGTGACTTTTAGAATGATGGACAGGATTGGCCTTAAGGAAATAAGAGCCCCTATCAAGCATTGAAACTGAGAAATTCAAATCATAATGCTCATTTTAGAAACTGGAGGATACACGTAGGCTCGTTAGTATTGGGGACCAATAAATAATGCTTTCAACTTTTGCCTGTTTGAGATCCTTCTGAGGTAAGAGAATAGCCTATGTTTCACATGTTTTGTTTCTTTGCAGGAGTCAGAGAGTAATAAGTTATGTTCCCTATATTCCTTCCGAAATACCTCTACCTCACCAAACAAGCCCGACGAAGGAGGTCGTGACCGCAGTGAGCTAATGACCAGTGTTAATTTTGGAACGCCAGAACGCCGCAAAGGAAGTCTCGCAGATGTGGTGGACACACTGAAACAGAAGAAACTAGAAGAAATGACCAGGACTGAGCAAGAGGGTATGTATTGGACAAGACTGCTACAGTTTCCCCACCCCCAAACCCTACAATTTTTATGGCATAAAGAATGCGTTGGGTATCAAGAGCCAGAAAATTGCATAATTGGCAAAGGCTAGGATAAAGTTATTCACAGGTTACCATGGCAATGGTAGTTTGAGATCCATTAGGGATTTTAGACAAATATGCCAGTATTTTAAAACTTTCTAAATTGTGTTGGTTGTCTGTGAGTCAATGCAAGAATGTCTGTTTAGGTGAAAGCTCATCTCCTGCTTGAAAGGTTATGATGAATTCTTAACTGGTTGCAGAATTGTGAGGGATATTGTTCAGTGGTATTTGTTCTTTTTCTGTTAAAAGATAAATGTTTATTTTAAACAATAGGAATGAATAAAACATGAACTGGTTTGTTTTGCCTTAGAAATTCTCATTTTTCATCACCTTAATGACCCAGCATCTGTGGCTAGGAGAACGGGAAACAGTTTTAAGTGTAAAGAGTACCTAGTTCTGACCTACATATCTAGCATTGCAGCTGAAGAAATACATTTTTTTTTGGTCTGCTCAGATATTGTTACAAATGCTAAAAGAGAGAGATAAAAATGAGGACAAATCTTGGAGCTGTAAAGCAGTTTATGTATTCAGTCCTTATTCAGATATTTTCATCAACTTTGGTAAGATTTTGGCCTCGATGGGAACTAAACAGAATTGGAGAATGAGTTTATTAGTATACGTGTGCACATGGTCAGGGTGCACTATGAAAATCTCTCCCCACATCAAGCAGAATGAAGTCTTGGTTGCTTCTGCAACAATACCTTCTAGTCTGTGAGCTCAGACATGTGTTTGAACCTGGGAAGATGTGAGAGCAGGAGGCTCTGAACTAGATAAACAGGTGTGGGGGCATCTGTGTGCGTTCTGTTAGTTATTCATATAGTTCGGTGTTGTTTTGTGGCATTAAAAATAACCTAGGAAGAGTATTTGTAACCACAAGGCAGTAGAACTTTGTGATCCCTTTTTGCTTTGAAATATGAATGAGTTCAGAATGATTTTACCTCCTCCATTTTATAGTACGGTCACAGTGCACTTCCAACAGTGCGCTTTAGGATCCCTTGTCTCTATGTAGGAATGTAGATTTCAATTAAAATTGATGCTGATACAGTAATATGTTTAAATATGGGATAAAATCATGTAGGGATGGAAGCAGGCTTTCAAATTTCTTGGCATAATTGTTAAATGCCAGCACATAGATAAATGTGTTCTATAGGTGTCCTTTCTGAAGCTGGTGAAACATCTCTAAAGAGAGAATGTCCCAGATTCTTTACTACCATCTGTCTGTTTTCAGCTGTAAAGATCACTCTTTTAAAAATTGCTTTCTTAGACTTGGTGGTTAGACTAGGAAAACTATTTTAAATGTTACTTTGGCGAAGTTGTTTTTTACAGTCAGTACCAGTCGTTCGACACTCCATGCTAATCAAAGGTCTTGGCTCATACTTTGCTGCGGGAGTATACAAGTCGCTGTTGATTATAGTGACACCACAGTTAAGACTTTTCCAGGAGTATACTGAATGGTGTGCTAATAAAAATGTGCATCAAAAAGTTTAAACATAGTATCTTACTGTAAGGATTGAGGCTTTTCATAGCGTATTTTTGTATGAATTCTCTAGAATTTTCTGCACTTCCTCTGTATTAGTATACACTAGTTGATTTAAGAGGGTTGCGTGCACGGCCGAGAGATCCCTCTCACCGAGTCCGAGCCTTCCATGCTGTATGTTCTCACCAGCTGTGAAATAAAGGTCACTTCTGATCTATAAAATAATCTCGCCTTATATGGATCACATTATGCTGGAAAACTATTCTAAAGTCTGCCTGTAAGTTCAAAGGTAATTGACTATATCTTCATCTTAAGTTCTTTTCAATCCATCCAGTATTTTCTGCAGAAGAAAAGGTCACTTCCATTTTACGGAAAATAATTAGTGAACATCTGCCTGGTACCATATCAACTAACACAGAAAAATCATTGATAGAAAGGTGGGAAATTCTTCAGGATGTTAGGAAGTTCAGTGGTTTTAAAATTCTGTGTAGACCAGGAATACCAGAATTCTTATGACAGATTTGAATACCTATTTCAGTATTCAGAGGTTTCTCTGAATTAAAAAGGAAACCCTCCATACTTGTTTGATTGGAATAAAATAACATTTCAAAAATAATTACTATTTTAAGACTGATCTTTGTTGTGACTGTGGGTGCTGCAACTGACTCAGTGCAGAGTCAGTTGGAGAAATGAGGTCTGAGATCATGAAAATGTTTTGCCATTTTATAGTCTCTTTTAAACAACCTAATTAATAGCCTAATCGTACATGTACCATACGTGATGCTTTCTAACATCTGTCCTTTTAAATAAGTTTCTATGGAGTTCTTTTCTTAAAATGGTATGCAGTCAATGCTGTTGAGGAGCCCTTTGTGTAGTAAGTCTTGATCGGTCACGAAATTGCTTACCCAAATTGAAAACTACCTGCTGATTTTTTTGAGCGCATAGATAGCATAATATAACTGCTTTGATGAATGTAATGTGGAAAAGACATGTATTTCTACTGTATACTACTGTGTAAAATCTGTGGGGCTTGAAGTCTTGCATCATGCCCTTGAATAAATTAATAGAACACGTTAGCATCTTCGATAGGGAGGAGGTCCATGACTGTCGATGTAGCTGTGGGAATTGGGCTAACATACGGTCGTATGTCAAGTTAATTGTAGAGTTAGAAGTGGAATAAAGAACTCAGGAATTCCAGTCATCTGCTCTAACCCTCACGCGAGTACAGCAACAAGTCTGTTTTAATGGTATTACAGTAGCTTTCTGGTCCATCTATAGGATCTGAATTTGAGTAATACGAGTCGTCAGTGTCAAATACTTAAACGTTTTGTGGTATACCTTCAGATATTAGGTGTCTGTTACGGTTGCATATGCTGCTTGTGCTCTCTGTTGTACCTCATAACACTGGAAAAGAAATACATACTGAAAGACTTTATCGTGTCTAAACAGATATATTTAATCAGAGTCCTTTGGCTTCTGAAAATAAGTTGTCTAATGAGAATTTCATCTGAGCAGCTGTGAGTGAGGAGGTCAACAGGCATTGCCTAAGAGAATATGGCCCAGCTGGTTAAATCTGGTTGTTGCAGTGATTTAAATGGTCAAGTGCTGCTTGTAATCCAGGACCGTCTGTTTGCAAAGGAAAGAGTGAGTGCTTCAGCATAATGTACAGCTGTTTTAATCTCTCTTTAATAATAGTGCTTCAGCCAGTGTCATGTCTTGTGTGTAATACTGGCAACACGAGCCCCTCATATAGCACTGAATATACCTTAGGTATGTTTTTAGCATTATTTGTAGTTTGAACAAAGATTACCGACATCGCAGGATAAACAACATTTTTTGACTTCATGGTTCAGTACTTGCATAGTTTGTACATCAAGGCATTCTTGTGTCATAATTTGTGATGATTTGGAAATGGGAAAATTGATGGGAAAAGATGGGGAAATTGATGAGAAAATTGTAACTGGGGAAAAAAAAGAATGCTACAAATATTTAGAGTTAATTTGAGTATGTGAAGACTTTGCTGACATGTGTTCTCATAAGACAGAAGAGGTCAGAAATGAACAGGTGTCTAATTTAATCAACAACACTAGACTGTAGGGCCTCTTGGATAACTTCAGTATATTCATCTTAGTTTTTGTATGAGCAGAAGGATTGTTTTACTGTCTTTTTGCTTTGGAAGTATCCTCTAGTACAATCAAGTATTAAATCTCTTCACAGTTCAAATGAAGAGTTTACGTTTGATAGTACGGTCAGACTGCTCTTTCCCCTTCTATTCCCCTTCAGTAAAAGACTTTCTTTCAGAATATTGCTTATATTACTTTTGTGAGACAGATTTACATCTCCTGGGCTGCCTGAATTCTAGGCTGAGAATTGGCTTGCAGACAACTATGCTACTGTACTTCATCATAAGCCTCTACGAGCAATAATTAGTAGTACACATCTTGTCTGTAGCTAGGAGAGCAGATTTCCCCCTTTCAGATCTGGAATGCTAGGTTGGCAGGTCAGCTGGCACTTCGGAGCTGGAAACTGGGCATGTCATTTCTGCTAAGTGCTAAGCCCTCATTACTCAGGGCCTGGATTCCTAATTCACTTTTGACCTTGATTCTGAGCGATGTATACAGTATCATTTTTCAACCAAGCACAGTTCAGAATTCGAGCACAAGCTTTTTATAAACTGCTTCCCATTCTTGTTTCCTCCTTGAAGACCATAGTTGAACATTCGGAGATCAAAGATTTTTACGTATGCATGTTGGAATAATGAACATCTATATAAAGAGTAGTATATTCATAAATTTCCATCTATCCTCTGTCATGTACACCTGTTTGTACTCTCTCTCTATGGGTGGATATATGTAACTCATAGTGATATATAATACGTCTAAAGATACCTAGATTAAAAATTAAAGATTGACATGTATTATTTATTTTATATGCAATAGGGAAAAATCTTACTACACTACTTAGTACTGGTGGTTTTTCTGATTTTGTGGTTTGTGTTATTTTTTTTTTCATCCAGCTTCATTAGTTGATAATAAATGAAGGCTTTGTTTTATACTGACTATAACTAGATTAACACTTTGTCTATAAAATTCTCTATCATGCCAGTAAGGACAGTATAATCAAGTATTGCACACACAAATATGTACATATTTCCTGTTGACTTCACTGGGAAATAAAGAAACTTAAACTTTCACATACTGTGTTTTATAATTCAACACTGGTAAGCCATTTTGCCTGTAATTTTATGAAGAGTTTTTTGTTGGGGGTTTTGGAGGTTGTTTTCTTGTTGTTATTGTTTTGGGTTTGTTTTGTTTTGTTTTGTTTTGTTTTGTTTTTAAAATGGAATCTGTGTGTGCACATTAAATGAATGGAGAGTTTCAGTTTTGTATTCTTTGTTTTAAGCCTGCCACAGCTGAGAACAGAGTTCAGGCATATACACTTGTTTCCTGGTATAGTTTTAAGCACAGCCTTTCAGGACAGTACATGTCAGGAGTTCTTTTTTGTGGATCAGGTCTAGAAGTAAACTATTGACCATCTGTGGTCAGCAGATATTTTTGAATGTTTTTCAGAAGCTTTACTGAGATTTAATTCAAGTTATCTGTGGTGTGGTATGCTCTGTACTCATGTTTTCCACTGATGAAGACGTGATCCCTGGTTGTCCTAATATACCTGGCATTTATAGACTCCGGTTCTTTCTTCTACAGTTTACTTGATGGCCATATTTTCTTCTGTTCAAGGCTTTAAAAATGCTACTGGGATTTGGTATTAGGATTATCCAAACTCATTGTTAAAAATGAATTAATACTACTGTTCTGTTTCTTGTGATACCTATGGAATTCGTAAACGGTAACAGGTTCCTCTCGGCTAGAAACCAGCCCTTTTGATGTGAAAAAAAAACCCCACCTTCTTCCAAATTCTTTCATCATTTTTGAAAAATCCTGCCACATCTGCTAGGTATGACCCTCATCGTGTTTTCTTCTTCTTCTTCTTCTTCAAAATAATTTTTGGTGAGCAAATTCAGAATCAGTTATGTATGTAGTTAATTTAATACATATATTTTACTTGCTTTTTGTTAGAAGCCTTATATGGTAGCATCTAGGCTGAGGAATTTTTCTGCTAAGCTCCAAACATGCTTCCAAAGTAAAAACACTAAAGCCCAAAAGTCCACACAACAAATAGATGACTCAGATCAAGTTAGAGGACAGATATGAGGCATATTTTCCTAAACTGCTATTTTCTTGAATTACCTGCATTTAATTTTATGCTAAAGAGGTAACTCACTGTCTCTCTTTTTTTTTGCAATGGTCTTGGCAAAATCACATTGGTCGCTCCTTTTTCTAAGCATTTACGTTGCTGTTTTAGAAAATATATTCTTCTATTTAGAGAAGTTTTATAGATCATAAAATTTCTAAGAATTAATTTGTTGAAGTGTACAGTGAATTCCTATGTCTTAACGTGTTAAATTAAAGTAATTTAGGACTTTTTAGGAACATTTACCACAACGAAAGGGGTTTCTAAGTTTATTTTCCTGGTAACTAAAAGAAAATGCAACCTAGTTTCTTTCTATCTAATGGATTTGATTTTTCTATCAAAAATTCATTCTTATTTGAAGGAGAAATAACTTGAATGAACTTATTTTAATGACATTTAGAATGCAACATATATTAAGGTAAATTTGGGGGTTTTATTTTGCTAAGGCAGACCCAGCCTGTGTAGCTGTACTGTATCTGGTCATCAAATATTTTGTCTCATATTTTTATTTATCCTTCTAGATATATGAGAAATTATGAATTTTTGATTATTTCCTGTCTTATGTCCTGTAAGTCTTTCAGACTACTGTTTTGTGATTAAATGTTATGTCACAATTTTTGTTTAAGAAACCGGTACGTGTCATCTTTCCTCCTTACCTTTGCATTTATTATCTGCCTGCCTACCCTACAATCTTGCCCAGCGTTTGAGCACCTAGTTATTGCACACAGGTTCCGTGTGGATTACAGCAGCCTAATTCTTAAGCATTTTTCAGTATGTCTCATGCTCCATTTGAACATTTCCTGTCAGTTTTCTTCTGAAATTTGCTCATGGCGCAGAAATGGGGAACAGTACGGGCTTTTACGTGGGTATCACGCCGAATGAGATCTGTATGAATAAATCAATAGATTATGGAGACCATCTTTTTTACTAAAAGGTTTTCGTGTCCCTTTAGCTCTTAGATCTAATTCAGGATTATCAACAAAATGCGGTGAATATGATGGTAGCATTTTTCATAATAGGATCTGGTGGAAGTTGAATGGAAATAGCCACGTGAGGACCTGTCAGGTGAAAATATACCTTCGTTACTATCAGGCAGTTACCTTGTTGTAGAATCTATGGCGGTTTATGGAGCTTTTACATTTATGGAGGTTCTGTTTCCCAACGCAGGTTGTTTTCTTGTTGAAGCGTTGTACCTCTGCACCTCTACAAAATGTTGCTTTTCCTAATAAATAGAGTTGATCATAGCTCGAATCCTGATATGGGGAGAGTCTGAAATTCAGGTCTCGCTTCTGAAGATTGGGACATCCCTTCTAGCTATGATAGCTCTTTAAACTATTTTTGGGTAGATGTTTACTTTCACCATTTTGAGATGCTCACATTACATTGAAGAAATGTCTTTATTCAGTCCTGAATATTTGAGATGAGTAAAATCCTTCTCATTAGAACAAATGCGCTTTCAGCCTTTCCTCGTTTCTGAACTTGAGCTGTAGACAGGGACATATTAAACTGAAACAGGCTGAGATCTTCTCAACGCCAGCATCTACTGACCATTCCAACCGGTTCCTCCCCAGTGACTGTGTTTTCCAATGTCTTACCTTCAGGGGTCATCTCATCTTTTTCTTTGATCCCACTATACCCTCAATTCTGACGTTGTCCACTGCTGGATACGATTTTATTGAATTTAATTTTTACTGTGTGATAAATTGTCTCCACGCTTCCATTTTATAAAATTTTCTGCAGTATGCTCCTCTACAATTTTGTCTGCGTTTTAGACATGGTATAAGATCTGCTACCTTTACACTATTTGTATGTTATTAGTATTATGAAAGCATTATTAAAAAAGTGTATATAAAAGCCACCTATTTCCTTAGGCTGGTAAGAAACGCAAGTTCAGGATGAACGGGTACAACTGACATCGGGCTCTGTGGCGAAGAATGTAAGTGAGCAGATAGATGTAAAAATATGGAGAGTTGCTGCAGTTTCATGATCTTGGCAGCAGAAAAATAAATTCATACTTCATTGGTTTCTGATGTACTGTGACACAAACAACGTTACGATCAGATCATGCTTTAAAATGGGAGTTGAAATACATTTTGCAGTCGTCAGGTTAATAGTAGGGACTAGGCTGCAATACTTCCCTTCCTAAAATTGCTAATGTAAATATAAAATCCGAGGGAAAGATAGGGCTCGGCTGTGGCAGACCTTGTATGCCGCTGTATTTTCCAAGTTCTGTAAGGCGAATGCCCTCAGATTTCTTCGGTGATGAACTTTAGTTTTAGTTGGTGTCATTTGCTTTGCCATTCCTGCTGTTTTGCAACAGGGCCTAAAAGTGCTTTAAGTGCTTGTGACTGGGGTAATGAATGAAAATATCTTTCCAGCACTGAGAGTATTGCATTAGACTGAATAGTCACCTTACTTGTAAAAGCGCTATTAGAGAGGGGCAGCTGTAAGTAAGGATAACGATTTGTGTCCAGTGCTTATTTACTGAAAATTGTAAATGTATTATTTATTGAGAGCTCTCCAGACAGTGCTTGTCAGAATAAAAATGTCAAGTCTAAGCAAAATGTTATAATACATAATAAAAATGCTTGGTACGCACTTTAGAGATACAGCTAATTAGATCTGCTTTTCTTAAAGAAATGACAGTAAAAATGCTCGGCAGCATATACGTTTTAAATGCTGATATATTCCTTATTTTTCTAGATGGTATTTGGTTTAGATACCTTATCATTACTTAAAAATAATTTTGACAACTTTATTTGGTTGCCACAAGAGAGACGGAGGCGTTGGCTGCCTGGCTGCACGAGGTGGCTACACGCTCAGGCTGTCTCGTTCGTCTAACAGAGCGAGCAGCTACTCTCCCCTCTGTGTTTTAGTCTGAAACTCCAAGATGCCACTTCTTTCGTGAGGGAAACCTGCCTCCAGTGGAAACAACAAACAGTTATTAAGATTAGTCTTCAGCCGTGCTAATTAACCTGAAACAAATATTATGTTAAGGAGACTAAATCCGTTCAATGTCAGTGTTACTTTTGTCTATTATTAAATACAAGTAAGAATTAGGAAAAGAAAAAGTAGTTTATTTTTTTTTTTCCATTTAAAATACTATCTCATTTAAATATTTTTTATACATTTTTATTTTTACTGAAATTTGTAACGGGAAGAATTTGAGCTTAAAAAATTTGGAAATCTTCAAGAATGTTTTATAATGTGAGGGAGGAAACTGGATTTTGAATTTATCCTTTTTACAAAGAACTGCTCAGTTCAGCATCATAAAATTTAGGATGTCATCATTAAAAGCAGCTTTCTTCTTTCAAGTACATCAGCCAATACACGAAAGAGCCTTACTGCGTTTATTTCAGTGACAATATATCCCTGTTCTCCTGCACTGTTTGCTGTCTGTTTCATAGAGCAGGAGAATCACAGGGTGACTGCAGTGGGAAGACACCGCGTCTGATTGTCCGGTCCAACCCCCTCGCTCTGAGCAGGATTGCCTAGAACAGATCGCTCAGGGCCGTGTCCCATCGCTTTTTGAGTATCTCCAAGGATGGAAACTCCACAACCTGTTCAGAGTATGGTCATCCTTACAATAAGAAAGTTTTTTCTTATCTCTCAAGGGAATTTCCCGTGTTTCCGTTTGCGCCCTTTGCCTCTGGGTCTGTCACTGGGCACCACTGAGAAGAGTGCGGGTCTGTCTTCTTTACTCCGGCTGTCAGATATTTATATATTATTCCCTGGAGCCTGCTCTTTTCCAGGCTAAACACTCACGGCTGTCTCGGCCTCGCTTTGTATGAGAGATGCTCCAGTCAGCTGGTTGTCTTGTGGCCCATTGCTGGACTCTCTCCAATATCCCCGTGAACTGGACACAGCACCCCAGGTTTGGTCTCAAATATGGTTTATTTTAAGGCCTGTAGTTCTGCACTGTAGGGCTGATCCGTTACCTTTAAAGCCAAGAAGGGCTTTATCGTGAACTTCACCGGTACTATGCTCAAGCCCTGTCTGAAGCCTATTCATCTAAATTTTAACCCTGTGTGTGTGCTCTCGCTTCCCAGTGCATAGCTGATGAGTGTAAAGAGAAAACCAGGACCAAAATGTAATTCACTCTTCTGAACTACGTGTTTCTGTGCTTCATAGGTGTATTTTGGATTGCGATGAATCCTTCTGATTCTCGTTTGTAGCCAGGCTTCTTCCTTATTTACTTACTCATTGGCATGTTGGTCTCCAAAATGAAGCAAGCGTTAATAGTTGTTAATGTGTCAAAATCATCCCTATTCTGTATTACGTTAATACCATAAAGAAGTGGTGGTGTTTCTGTAGAGTTCAGATTGTGATATGAAAAAAAAGAGCGCAACAGCCCTTGTTAAATATAGTCGTGAGGGCAAGTACTGTGTAAACATCTGCAGATAGCTCCTGTTAGCGTTGCTCTGTCCTCACTAGCAGCACCAATTCTGCTGCAGTCTTGGGTCGGTCTTTAACAGGGGCTGCCAATCGGTAAAGCTGTGCCAAAATGTCTTGTTCTGCAGCTTAGCGTTTTGGAATGTATGTAATAGCTGTTTTCTTTTATTAATCATAACATATTTTTAGTTTTACTTACATAGGTGCCCAGAGTTCCTGGGCAGAGTGCCCTACGTACGAATGCCTGTTTATTTTCATCTTCTTTTCTGTTAACTGTTGTACTTAACGCTTTACATAACCATTTGCCGTATTTCAACATGAAACTATAATGCACTGCTGCCTGCGCGCATTTCTTAAAGAACTTGATGTGACATCACCTTCTACGGTGAATTGTGATCTTCACTGAACATAAAAAAACCCCGTCTTGGATACTCTTCCGTCTTTTCTTTGTTTGAAAACGTTGAGGCAAGCAGGCTCATTTACCCATCTGGAGGAACGCTGAACGCTATGGTCTAGGGCGCCTGCAGCGGCACCAAAAACATTGAGAGCTCTGTACTGAATTTCTTCTTAGTCTAACACCACCTTAAGACTGAATTCTCTTTGCATTTATAGCTCTGCCGTATAAGTTAAGGGGTACGCATGAGGACAGGGTTCGGCTCTTTCTACTCTGTCTCTGCATTTACCTGCGTTTTCAATGTTTAAAACAGCTCTGGTTCTCAGTGTAGGTCTTAGCAGTCCTTATCATATCTTAAATATGTAACAAGCAGATTACTTTTAAATATTTACAGTGAAACAAAAACTAACACGTCGGGCAGAGGTTTGTTAAAATGTCAGAAGAACTTGCCATAGCGAAAAATAAATATTGAACCAAGTTTATTCCTGAGGTGACTCTATTAATTTCAATGGTATTACTGTAGGAGTGGTGCTGAAAAAATCTGTCTAGATTTTGTATCATCATTTTAACGTTTTTTTTTTTAAAGCTTTGAATAGATCAGAAGTAATTTTATAGATCTGGCATGCACATGCATCACTAAGTAAAATAAGCTTCCTTTACTTCAGTTTCTTCTGGGGACTGTTTGTGTTTTTAGCTGTTTAAATGCAGTTCTTGCAGCTTTATTAATAGGGGTTTTTTATATATATCTACAGTTATCCTTGTAATTAAAAATTTAGTTGGGGCATCGGCTCCTCCAAGTTTCAGTATATCTGTCGCTTCTGTGATACAATGACTAGACGACGTATCTTGTCTGTCGCCTTTCTGTGTCTGTGTATCAGATAACACAACAGACAGTGGCCAGACATATCACCTCCAAAATCAAACCAATTTGTTGATGAACCAACGAAGCAATGTAATAAGCACCTCTACTCGGTCGTTTCCCCCCCCTTTCAGTTATTCCTTGGAGCAAGCGTAGCCAGTGCCGTATCAACAAATTATTTGATGGCAATAATTTGGCTGATGAGAACACAAGGAAAAAGCCCCGATCTAACTAGAAAATGCTGTATGTTAGGTGGCAAACTGTGGCTAATATTTTATGTTTTGTTGTAAAACTGCAATTTGCAACTTTCAGTAGTTAATGACTTTTATGTTCCCCCTCCCCCTCCCCATACACTAAATCATTAAAAAAAAGGCCAAAACCAGACTACAGGATTTGCAACACAGTGGCCCTGAAGTGATGGGAAAATGGCCAAGGTGTCACAGCTAATTTCTGACCCTGCGTTACGAGTTCTGCTGTTCCTTATTCCCCTTGTCAGTCTGTGAATCCCTGAGGCTGTACAAACTGGCCTAACATCACTCAACTCCGGTTTTATATCCTCTTTTAATAATGTTGAGTCTATTCTGTCCAACTTTGATTCAGACAACCTGCTTGTCTTGAAAAAGTGATATATTTAATCAGTGGCTCTGTCTCCAGCATAGCTCCCACTGCGTGAGACTAGAGCCAAAGAGTAGTGCAGTGGCCTGTCACTTCTGTTTGAATAGGTAATGTGGAGCCGTTCAGCCGAAGAGACAGAAGCTGGAACTGCTTGTTAGGACACATGATCAAAAGCCACTCTCTGCTTTCTGCCAATCAAGCCTCATGTCGCCTTGTGGGGCAGACATTAAATAGATTTTTCTGCCGTACACTGTGGGCACTTTGCCAGTTTGACATGTGAACTGTTACAAAAGATACCAGAGTTTCCACTGCTTGCTGACTGCTTTTAAATATCACCCGGCCCTTGCTGTCCCGAGCAGAGTATTTTAAATAATGGATTATGATAAATTTCCACTACTCTTAGGCAGTCTCCTTCCTGCTTCCAACAGTTCAAAGATATTTTAAAAACCAAAACTCTAAGACGGTTTCTGAAAACAAACATAGATTTGAACAACGTAATTATTGTCTGAGAACTGCGGTGACTTGTAGCTTTCACTGGTGCGATTTTGAAAATCGTTTCTATTTTTGGTCTTTTTACATTTTTTTAATTAGATTTTCCTAGTTGAGATCATAGCGCTATTTTATTATTATGTTTATGTGGAGGGATATTAAAATTGACTTGTTTTGTAAATTAGGTTGAATTTATTTATTGTGTTTATTGGCTGCCGGTGCAAATATGAATGCAGTAAAATGGCTCTGTAGTTGTTTTTAGTTATACTTTCCCCTGTTTTTTTCCTCTTTGTCTATTACCCTTCATAACCACCTCAGCTCTTGTGCCCATGGCAACAACACTCAGTGGTGGAGGCTAACAAAGATGACATTTAGGCTTTGCCTAAGTAATGAATATTCTTTTGTAACTTCCAGGGCCACTGAATTTATGTCATTTTTCAGAGGTCCCTGGTACCTAGATAACTGCTTCTATTAGTGTACTTGTGGTCATGATATCCAGATATTTACTCCCTCGTGCTTGCTCTTCCTGATTTTTTTTTTTTTTTTTTTTTGAGTAAAACATTTTTACCCAAACATACCATGGCAATCTAGTGGAACTCATTTAAACAGTGAGCTACACATAAACAGCTGCTCCTTCAATAAGCCATTCTTTATAATACCCTTATTACCTTCTAGTGTCTCAAATTCTGATTAGTCAACAGTGCTGATTACGGTATGACATTCCACTGCCCATCTTCCTTCTGCTCAGCTGCTCATGTCTTAGCTGTTATGTGATTACAACACAACTTGTGCATTGTTTCTCCAAGTTGTTCTTCATATTGTATATCTTAAAAAAAAAAAAAAACCCAAAAAACAACCCACCACAACTAAACCCTCTTGAGGGTATGGAAAAATTTATTTTCAGTCACTATGAGTTCCCTCAAACTTTGTGAATTGTTTTTGTACAACTGGCATCTTCACAGTCTGCATGCTCTGCAACTTTCTAGTAGGATGAGTAAGTCCTTTAGATTTACAAGGGTAATCTATAAATAAATTCCAGTTAAAAGGACTTTAGAAAAATGATGGTTAGTTATTGTGAAATTTGTAATATAGGAGAGACCTAAGACTGTGTTTAAAAAAAAAAGACAAACCCCAAAACAGTACCCAAAAAACCACACAGAGCTTTGGCTTAGCTTTTCTTTCACAAAAATTGGTCGGTTCAAAAATCAGTAAGAACAGAGCTGCATCATAAGAAAGCGGTTTGGAAAACGTCCCCTCGACGAAAACATACCGAGTTGCAGAAAGGTGTGTAGTGGTAGAAGGAATGTACAGAATGAAAATGGGAAAGAAGGAATTGTATCACCAGTGCTCTGGATCTCTGAATGCTGGTCAAAGCAGCGCACGCAGAGGTTTGTTAAGGACGTTAAAACTTTGTCAGCTGGTTTATAGGTAAATAGCGCAGTAGTGAGGAGAACACCTTTGCTGGGGCTCCACAACCCCCCACAGCTCCCTGTGCTGCAGCCCCTTAGAATCAAGTCCTGGTGAGTATGAAACGCTGACACACTCAAAACGCAACCCCATTAAAGGCCTTAAATCTGTCATTGTGCTCTGGAGCCTGTTCTGAAAATAGCAAAGCTCTTTTTGTAAATTAAAATCGGTGTGAATGGGAACAGATGTTGACATGCTTTACTTTATCTGCAGGGATCCCCGTTAGGGGGGAGAGGGTCAGTGAGGTTAGATGGTAGGAATTACTGCAAATGTGCAAAGGATGGGATAGTCTAATATAGACATTGTCTTTGCTTTTATACAGGGCTGTAATAATATCCAGTGGTTACTTCTGGTTGCTGATAAGTCTGTATGCAAGGAAAGATGATTGTGTAATACCTTTAATTCCTTGGAGAATGCCGTCCCCTTTTCTATCTGTTTACACAAATAAAGGGGAGGGATGCTCGCCCTCTTTTTCAGAGTTGCTGTACCCGGTCAGATCTGGATTCCAAGAGATTCTGAGTGACCTCAATTCCCGTTTACTTCCATGTTACCTGAGCTCAGTCAGGGCCTCATGGAAGGGGCTTAGCATATCCTAGGCTCAACCGACAAAAAATTTGTATTCAGTCTGACATTGGGGAGCATTTTTGCTATTTCACAATTACTTCTTAAGACTTTGGTTGAACGCTTATGTCGCATCAGAGTCATCATCAACTTTTAACAGTATTTGAAATAGAAAAGTAGTTCTATTCTGAAATGTGCAATTTATTAAATAGCTTTGCTAGTCAATCTAAATAAACTCTTGTTGAAGATTTTTCCTGATTTTAAAAAAAAAAACTAGCAAAGGATGAATTTATTTATAAGAACTGTAATAGTTTCCCTCGATTCCTTTTATATTTTAGATTACCTTATAATTTTCTAAATCTACATGAACAATAATGATCAATTTTGTCAGTATTATTCACACCTTTTATTAATTTAGCATAGATGAATAAATGTGAATGTTGTGAAGAGTTGATTGGGAATAGATTTTAAATCTGACAGTTAGATTACAGGGTACCTAAGAAAAAATGGCTCTTTCACTAGGTACCTAGTAATTTAATTCTTGTTTGAAATTATTATAATTTATTACAGTGTGTGGGTCCTAATGAATGTCTACTATTAAATGAAAAGGAGAAATTGAAATTATGAAATTCTTTTAACTTGTATCTTAAAAATCCTCTTAAACAATTCAGTAGATATTAATAAGCAATATGCTTTTCTTTCCCTTTTATGTGAGCGCAAACAAAAACATTTTTGGTGGTACATAATGATATTAGATGAGTGCTGCTGGAGATTCTTACTTAGAATCAAGACTGTCTTAAAATAGAATGGCATAATTTTATGTGATGGAAAATATCTAAAATTTGCTATCTTGATTAGGCATTTAGACCTTAACATGAGTCCTTCTTCAAGGAAAGCTCAAGATCATTCTCTTGAAGTTTTACCTTTGTTAAAAATGCAGATATATGTGCTGAGAAATTAAAACTTCTCAGCATTTTTCCTACTGAAGGAGTCAGTCATCATGATATGAGAATATAATAAGGCACTATACTTTTAGTATCATTATATAAAACTATTTTTCCACTTTCCTTATTGACTTTGTTTTGAAAAATGGGTAGCAGAACTTCATAAAAATGGGTAGGTATTTCCAAATAAATGTGAAGAATAGGCTATAGTGACATTTAAAATAAGTGACGGAACACAAATTGTGAAGTATCTTTGTTAAGAAAATGAACACACATTGGAAAATTCTTAGACACAAACTATAGCAATTCATACTACTGTAGCTCACACAAAATTAGGCCACCAATGGGGTTATACAGGGATAAAATCTGGTTAAAGAATAGAAGGCCTCTAGTTTTGTCTGTAACATACCACGGTATCTAAGATTATGTGAGCATTGTATAAGCATCTGATAAATAAGAAAGGCTTAGAGGTTTCAGTGGAAATTTTGTTTGTAATTACACTGTTCACAAGTCAGTAACAGCTGTGGCCATGGGCATTCACTGGTTTCAAACTGGTTTCAAAGTTTCTCATCTGTACTCTTTTGTTGTAGCTCTTCCACGTCTCTTATTGTAGAGGATTTCCATTATTAGCATATGACCCGGGATCTTTCTGCAAGTCAGAAAAATGTATTTCTAAGCTGAACAAGTCACTGGAGTTGCCTGCCATTTCTCGATTATTTTCTTTAAGTGGAAAACACTGGTTACCTCTGGTTTCATTACCTCTGGTTACCTGTTGCTGTCTTGCAGCTGACAGATGGAGCACCAGTTGGATATTCCATTTTAAGGTACCAAGGTAGCATTGTGTGATTGCATCCTTTGAGATGCATGTGTCTTTTCCTCTGGTAAGAGTGTGTGGGATATTGTTCCACTGCATGTTTCCCGATGTGATGCCAGAAAGGAAAAGAAAAAAAGAACAGAAAAAAAAGAGAAAAGAACAGAAAAAGACAACAGAAAGAAAAGGAAAAGAAAAAAAGAAAGAAAAAAGAAAATTAGACAACACTCTTTTGGGGTGTGGGTGTGATTTTTTTATGTCAGTAATTTTTGCATTTCCATTAAATAGATGTTCCTCAATTTAAGTGGACATAGCTGAAGCCAGTATTTTGAAAAGTAACCTGGATTAGGGACGGTATTCCTTTTTTTTCTTTTTAATATTCCCTATCCAATAGAAAAGGCACCCAAAATCATATTTGTAAATGACATTAGGCACAGAACAAAACTGGTTACGTTAACCCTGTGTGCTCTTTCTCACTGCGCATATTTGTGGTATAGAATTCAATCATGTATGAACTTTGCTATCTAGCTGATAGGATCCATTTCAAGGGACTAGTAGAAAAATGGAGACCGAACAGAATTTGTTCTTTTCAAACATCTAAAAATACTTGGGCCTTTCTCATGAGTTAGGAATTTTTATCTGTTTACTATTCTTCACTATAACCAATTCCAACAACTGCCCTGTTACAGTAAAAAAAAATAGGAGCATGCTAAAACATGAGCTGAAATATCCCTGAGCTTGCATTTCAAAATATAAATACGAATTAATGTTAGTGTCACATTTGCCCATTTTTCAAATTTCTTAAGCATATTCTAGCTATGCATGCTGTTTATTATCATTGATTTTCAGTAAAACATGTAAGAACTATGAAATGAAATTATTTTATTAAACGTGTGGTTTTGGTTCTTATTTGAACCTTGAACGTGGAAATCTGAATGAGATGAGATTAAAAGGTTTAAATAGCTTTAAAATTATATTTACATTAGTGCAATCTGTCAGTTTTAATACTAATCTGCTTTTTTTTAGTTGGGATTGTATTACAAAAAACCACCCCGAGTGGGTTAAAATTGTCCAAAATATTTGCACTACGAAGCTCGTTTGTTCATTTCTTAAGCAGTCAGAGTTCTCAAGGAAAAGTTCAGTTCAGATATTAGCTATACTTCTTAGAAATGACCTTGTGGGGTAGAGAAGCATGGCACAGTGGCACTTTCCAGCTGTACACATGGTATCCGTCGGGGTACAATCATGCTCAGTCCCAGCACCGCAGGCTTGGACATATGTTGAGTTTTATTTCTTTCTTCTGACATTAATCCTATTCACCAGCTGTTCTGCCAGCTGCCATTCTTCAGCTTGGAGATTACATTTTGGGGGATACCAACAATCGCCTAGTTGACCAGTGTTCTCCCCACTTACTTTAAAAATGATTGGAGTTCTGGGTTAGCATTACTCAGTCTTTTTTACTGCCTATGTCCTTAACTGTCTTTGAATTCTAGACTTGATTTATGATCACTTTGAATACACTGCAGAAAAAACCCTCAAAAGAGCTCTGATTTCCACCATGCTGGTAAATCTGTGCTCACAGAGAAAAAAAAAAAAAAAAAAAAGGTTTGCAGTTAACATTCTGAAAGCTGTAATTAATGCTACATGCACTATTATGTAAACAGCATTAATTAGTGACAAATTCTTCTGATAAAAATCATATTTTAGTCAAAAGAATGTCTTAATTTTTCATTTTTACATGTGTCTATTTTAAGAAGTTGCATTTTTGTAAGAAACGGTTTCACTAATCTAGTTTGAACAGACTATTAAATCTCTGTTACACTCATAACGTATACTAATAAGTCGTATAGATTTCTCAGTTCATATTCCAGATGATCTGTCCATAAGCAGGATGTTAAACATCTGTAGTTTAAGCCTTCTGGGACTAACAAATGCATTAATGCTGGAAAAGAAATGTGGCCTGAACAATAAGGTTACAGACCATGTGGTAAAGAAACAACCCCGATATCATCAACTCAGCACATACCGTGCACTGTGCCGGAGTTGTAATGCAGCAATAAAAGAACAATGACAGTCTTAAACTGTATCCATTTATAGCATATATTTATCACATTCATATCAGTAAAGACAGAGAATCCCATAGTCAATGTAATTATTTCATGCGGCAAATTAAAGATCTTTGTTGCACATCCTTCACAATTGAGCAAAATTGGCTATTAGCTGGATAAGGTTAAACTAACTATAATGGTAAATATTTATTACAAGAATATTCAATTAATAACACATATTCTGCATTTCTTTGCGCAGCCAGTGATTACATTCAGATCATGTAAAATAGACGGTGGAATCATCCAACTCAGATCGCACTTTAAGGAAACAGTAGCTACATTAATGAAAACCACCCACCTTGATTCCTTTTCCCTGTTCTCTTTTGCAGACTCCACACAATGTTCATTCAATAAAGTTATAGAATTAAGGTGTCAATACTCAACACAAATGAAATGTTTTTTAAATAGGAGTTACTTTTGGCTTCCGTGATAGTCAAGAAAAGTTTTGGGGAGGGATCGGGGGGGGGGGGGAGAATCCTAAGAAATATTCCCGATGAGATGGTGTTCCAAACTCACCAGTAGTGAACCCCCTTTACTAAATATGGCCATTCTATTTATAGAAATATTCATATTTTCATTGGTGGCCAAAGCACTGCTTATAGGAAAACCTACAGGTGACTAATAGGAGTTGCTCACTAAGTGGAATAATGAATAGTATTAGGTGTCAATTAAATCAAGCTTCCCCGAGGTGCAGGTGCTCCACAATGTACTGACACATTTCAAGTAGCAGCGCCACTTCACCCATGCATATGAACAAGCACATTTGCATATTAAAAAGCTGAAAATTATTTAACTGAAGCAAAAGTCTTTTAGAGATGATGGAGGTTATTAAAACTGTTGACAAGAAAGAAGGTAATTGCCTGAAAATGAGAGATGACATTCTGCTATACACAGGGAACGTTGTTTTTGTTGTATTGTGCAGCAGTGCCTGGGTGTATAACCTATTACATTGAGATTGCTCCTATGCAATTAGACCCTTTTTGTCCTCACTTCAATAAGGCTATGATTATGAAGGATTGAAGAACACTTGGCATATTGAATGTCTGTTGTTTTTATAACTTCGTCAGAAATGACAAAACACGTTTTGTGTCCTGTTTTTTCTTTGTAGGCTTATTGATTCTGTGATTATAATATTCATAAAAGACAATGTGTTCATGGTTGAACACTCTGTCATTTATACAGGTTTTATTTTTTTTATTTTTGAGCATAGTACTTGTTTGAAAGCCAAGGTGTTAGTCAGAAAGACGGGCGTATAGAAAGTAAAAGATGAATAGGTGAGAAATATAGCACTCCGATGATGCCAAATATTTCTATTAAAAGTGAAATAAAAAGCCGATGTATTTCAGAAGTGTCTGCTCAGAAATGCTCACCAACTTACAGTGAATTTACTTTTTATGTCTCGGCAGTGATTGTTTTCCGATGCGTTTTCTTTGTCCTGTCTTTCCTAGTGATAGTCTAAAGAAACCGGTTGAATTGCACCTTGCAAGTGGCAGGAAAATTTACTTCTGTGTAAGCCACGAGTGAGAAACTTCCTTTAGCTCACATACTATTCTACAAGGAAGGAAACAATGGAGTTTCGTTTTATGTAGCTCTCTGAGATAAAGGTGCCTGACAGGCAATACCATTTAATGCTTACCACCTAAATGGTCATTTGTGGTGGGATTTGCAAAACTGCCTAAGAGATTTGGATGCCCAGTTCCCATTAAAGTTAATGAGAATTGGCGGCATCCAAATTCCCTTTGCAGCTTTGAAAATGTCAACCAGCCTTTCAGTGTTTGTGATCATGCTGTATGTTAAGAGAATGTTTCCTACAAGCTCTGTTTTTGTTAGGTTTTCTATTATGTTCCAGGAGTTGGCTCGGAATCTGGAGAGAAGCACAGCCATTGCAGTGACTTGCTTAGAGTTTGGGCAAAAATGTCAACCTTTCTGCTTCAGGTACCTTGCCTGTAAACTGAAGACCCTAGCGCTTACTTCACTTGGCGCTACGCTTTGATATCTTTTAAATTAATTTATTTACATGAAAAACTATTAATACTTATTAATAAGAAGATTCTGTTTCGCTCTTGGTGGTCTGGTTTGCTGAGGTGTGGGAGACATGTAAGACCCTCATATGTCTAAAACAATTTTAAATGCGTTAAACCACAGAACATTGTAATGATATAAATTATTTATGATATAATTGATGTACTCAAATACATAATGAGTCAGGAGGATAGATGATCCAAACTCAAGTAAAAGTATGTCATCTATTAGTATTAAGTATCTTTTCAAGAATGCATGATTTCTTTCAAGTTGTGGCTTTTTCATATGCGATTGCAGTTTAATCTTCTGTCAGCCACTGCATGCCATATACTTTCAGCTGACCCTTTCATGAAACAATTTATTTGCTTTGATCTCTGAGACACTGAAATGATCTTGTTTCTTAAAATTGCTCGGGTCGCAATTTGAAGAAGTAAAATTTACAATTTATGGGACCAATCTTGCAGTTCTTGCTTAGATAATACGCCTTTATGCCCCAAATGTAGCAAATGGTTGTATTAAAGATGGTAGTTGGACTTCCTCTCATTCTGAGATACCCCCGCTGGACCAGATTTTCAAATGGCCCTAGTGTTCAACGGCTCTTATTTAGTTGCACAAAAAAATCGTTCATTATTAAAACTCTCAGTGCTGAGAATAGTGGGAATGCTTTAGAGAAATTGTTCACATCTTTTGAGTGCTTGAAAGAGAGTTGAACTTTCCGGAAAATCTAACTGCTTGATTCTTGGTGTAAATGCCTGAGAAAAATGGAAGCCCGGCAGCTGCCACACAGTTCTTTTCTGGTATCATATTTGGTGCGATAGATGGTATGTATGTGTGTATTTTGACAGTTATCTATTGAATATTTGATATTCCGTTGCCTTAGCGTCTAGTATTCTTTTCAAACAAAGGAAATGCAAAATCATAGAAAACACTGATCTGTTTGTTCCGAGGGAGCGCCCCACTTACTAGCTGTAGAGAACATCTATGGCTTGATAAAGTAAGCTGTAACTTCAAACACAGTAGCTCACATATTGTACTATAATATACTGTGGGAAGGCTTCTTAGCCAGGACAAAGGATAGATGACTGTTACGGGCCAAGAAATATCATTTGATAGGTCTTGCGCAGAAACCATTATGGAAGCCTTTTTAAACTAAAAGTAATCTCATAGATTTTAGTAGAAAATAAATCAGTTTGCATGCTATTGAAAATTAATGTTTCTAAAATAAATCTTGTTTTAACCAACAAACATTTGGCTTCAACCAAGAGACAATCAGAGAATGTTCTTTATGCCATTAGTGAAGCAGAGCATATGTTTCTGCTTTATCGGCTGCTGACATTAAGCATACTGATTTACTGGTTTGAAACTGGTAGTTGGGCCACTCGGATTCATTTAATTTGTATTAAGAATTAAGTTTAAATTTTCTGCTGCACTTTTAAATTTTAGAAAGTTTTGTCTTTTTTTTTTTTTTAATTTTTATATATTACAGAGAGAGTAAGGAATATTTGTAAGGCAATCTCCTGTGCTCTGAGGCATGGAAAGGATGAGAGTGGTAGCTGTTCTTTTGCGGGACTGTCAGTTGGAGGGCAAGTAGGGAAGAAAAAAGGACGTTAAACCCAAGTCTGCTGAACCCCCACTCATACAGCCACTCTGAAATCAGAACCATGTTCATTTTGAAGTGAGTAGCCACCTGGAGCTTGGTGAACTTTGCAGACTTTGCTGCTGTTTATTATCTTGTTACCTGTACTTACTGAGGACAGGACTCTTGGGCTCAAGAGATCCCTGCTTGACTGGGGCTCCTAATGCATGGGGTGGCCACTGACCTTTCTGACGACTCCCTAGTAGCTTTTGTTGTCTCCCAAACTTCCAAGGTAGGAGGTATGGCACAGGCTTTGTGAGTTGTGGTATAAGGACCTGCAAAAAGACGGTCTGAGGTATGATGAGAAAGGGTTAAGGTCCCCAAAAGAAGTAGTCGACTCCCCCCAGGGAGGCTCTGAATTCTAAACATATTTGCAGCTGGTGGCTTTTGTATTGCTTTGTCTGAAAGGTATTATATAACAGCCTTTTTTTCTGATGGAGTTGATATTTCGCTTGTAGTGTCTTGACTTTTTTTGTTGCGTATACTGTGAACATACTTTCCAGTGACCCAAATGATCAGTTGCGGTTACTGACTTTGGATGCCTAACTTGAAACATACTGGGACTGATTTTTCAGATATGTTCAGCACTTACAACTTCGACTTCCAAAACTGCTGGGCCCACCAGCTTTGAAAATGAGATGTAATTTGATTCAAGCACTGTACCTAAAACTTCTGGCCATTTTTTAAATACTGCAATTGTGTATGTATCGGTACCTAGCTATAAGCACACAGATGTATACATAAGTTTCCTAAACATTCAATCTACATAGAATACATGGGTTCTATGTGTTATTCCAATTCATCTGGGCAGTAAAACCCAGCTGTCATTAAACAACACTTTTCCTCTTTCATATGACAGTTATGAAATGGCAGTCTAGTCAAAGACCCAGACTTCAGTTATTGAGATGCTCAGAAGCATCTGTTGATTTTGCTGTGCCTCTATTAGGCCAGGCTGAAGGTGCTGTTGGTAAAACCTTCTGAACAACCTTCCGTTTTAACAGGGATCAAATTCTCTTTTTTAGCATGAATGAAGAGAAATACTTAGCATTTGAACTGGATAAAAGTGTCTCCAATTCTTACTAAATGTTTCTGGAATCACAGTGGTCAATAAACTTTTCCTTTCTTTTCTGATATTTGGAGGTGCTATCTTGTCTGCTAACAGTCAACCTGATAAATCAAAATCTATATGTGCTTCAGTGAAAATTGCGCTTTATTCTGCCTATATTTAGTCAGGCAGGATTTTTTTTTTCCCTTTATTTGGTTTTGCCTTTAAGCTACCTTAAGAATGGAATGATTGGGAGCTTTTTTACCACTGTTTTTCATAGGAATAATGCTGAGAGTTTCATTAACAGAAAAGCTTACATCTCAGCGGAATAAAGACACCCAAACTATTGTTTAGCTATCTAACTCCCAATTACATAAATGGCAATTAGGCACTTAAGTCGTATTTAGATATCTGAATAACTTCAGGGATTTGAGCTAATACATCTTTATGTCTGACACATTTCTTATGTGGAAAGGAAAATTAGGGAGGGGAGTATGAAAGCAATAGCACAATGTCTGATGAATTGATTCCTAGGTGATTTTCCTGGCTGCCTCTACACAGCATTTGTAAGCATCTCCATGAAATGGTTAGAAAATTAGCCTCTGTCCTACTTATAAAATTTTGAAATTTCAGAGATCCACCTGACTCATTTGATTTTTTCCGAAAGATAAGTTAAAAGGAGAGCAAACTCTTCTGTGAAGGCCAGATTCTCATTTGGTGTGAATCAGAAAAGATTTAAAGTATAGTTTCTTCTTGCACCTTATTTCACTTTATGGTTCAAAACAATATAATTTTTTGCAAGACATCTGTGGGCAAATCTGACCTCTGCTGAATAAACCCCATTGAAGTTTGTCTGAATAACTATTTGAAAAAATGACCAGGTCCAGATTCTGCTTGGTGGTTTGTTTTTTTTTTTTTCATCTGTAGATTGCACAAAAGCTAAGAAGGGACTTGGTGAGCAAGATCTCTTGGCCACTTTTGGGTAATGATAATAACTAAAATGAAATTCTGAGCCCTACTTGGAATAATTAATTGTTACATTTTCCAGGCATGAGTATTTGGGGCAGCTCTTTTCTGTCACATGTAATCGTTTAATACTCATTATGAAATTATGGTCAGGATGAGCTTAATAACTTTGCATTGTTGTGTTTTCAATTCGGTTATCTCTATTACACGATGTTATTTTTCAAGTCCATTTTTTTAAAATTGTGGTTTGCCAAATTTTCCTGTTTATGAACTATTCAGAGATAATTGAAATTGCCTGTTTCTCACATGTATCCTATTCATGCCATCTGCTACCTGAAATTTAGTTTGGATACTTGCCATGCAGTTGTAAAGTGTTTTCAGTTTTATTTATTTCTTGTTGACCATATGTTGTGCTTATATTTGTGTGTATTTAGTATCATACCTATACGTAGATATAAAGGAAAAGCATTCATTTATCTTGATCAACTCAGTTTATAGCAGATATTATTACCTCATGATGTCTCAACCCAAAATTAATTTAGCGAAATGTGGTCTTCATTCATGCAAAAATTTAAGAGTTTCTGAATATGGTGTAGTTTGGAAAAAAAGAATGTTGTCAACTAAACTTTGAAAATATGTAAAAGTTGAGACAGTGTAATTGAAAAAAAGATACTATTGTGTGTAAAGCTGGTTGTAGTACCATTTTGCAAAAGAATTAAATTCTTCAGTAGCTGTGTGAGATAGAAA
Source organism: Vanellus vanellus (assembly GCF_965231255.1). Classification (NCBI taxonomy): domain Eukaryota; kingdom Metazoa; phylum Chordata; class Aves; order Charadriiformes; family Charadriidae; genus Vanellus; species Vanellus vanellus. Next base: position 14,940,188 of record NC_138911.1, on the reverse strand, counting down.
GATCTTATCTTTCTATCTGAGAAACTGAGTCACAAAAGGATTAAGGGATTGATTCTTCCCCCCCCCCCCCCCCTTGGAAAACCACCATGTTTTGCGGGAGTGTGGTGATAAACTCCGGTATTTCTATATTCCAGCTTCATTACAGTAGGGTAGACTAGCTAGACTGGTTTGTGTGACTGTCCAGCAGTAAGCAGAGCATTTTCTGCAGCTTCGTCATGCTTGTATGGTAGTTTTGCGGTACTCGGTGACTTTTTTTCGAGGTAGTCTGAGAATTGTTAGATTTTCCTTAACACTAGTTTGAACAACAACGCTGTGTGTACGTAGGTGTGCAGCACAGCTGAGAGTTGATTTGTTACGGTATCTGTGCTCCTTTGTGCAGTGAGACGGTATAATTTACTCCCGGCTGTATCACTCAGGAGTAATGCTTTCTCTATTTGCTCCCGGAAATAAATTTTGTAGCAGGTCAGCCGTCATATATCTTTCAAATTGTTTCAGAAATGTGTGTTTGTATATATAATATGCATTTTGCCTGTATCAAGGGCTGATAAAAATGCCCAATAACTGTGCGGAGCGCACAAAGCCTTTACCAGCCCAATCATTATTGTTGCGTGTGCATACTGACTGACTGCTTCTGCTCCTTTAAAGTTCCTGGGGGCAATTATTGGAAAGGGGGTCAGAGAGGAGTCGTGGCTTCACCTCTGTATCTAAGCACATGTAAAGATCTGGCTGGTTAGAGAGGAGCGTTTGGCTTCATCCCCAGCCTCACCTGCTGAAGCAAAGCTGCTCTGAAGGTCTTTTGGGGTTCACGTTGGCTGCGTTGCTGCCTTGAAGGGCAATGGCATGTGTTTCACTCAGTGTTTCTGAACATTGAACTGTCATACTTTTCCAGAGAGAGAATGCAAAAGAGTTAGTGGAAGTAGGGAGGTAAAGCTTACTGCTCTGCTTCATTCTGCAAAGTATTGGTGGGTCTTACATGCATATACTCTACCAATAAGCTTCCGAAGCCCTGTATAAAGCAGTATTTAATTCCTTGAAAGCTGTTCAATTCTCCGTGGAAGTCCTTTTCTGAGAAGAGAATCTTGCCTGCTTTGGACTCATTGGCCCAAGCCCTCAGGCTCACTAAATCCAGGCCAGCCTCGAGGAGCTACTGGTGGAGCCAGTCTGAGCAGAATGCCTCTTAAGAGGTACAGGAGGAAAAAAAAGGAAAAGAGAAAAAAATATGTGTTACCATAAAGAGTAGATGATTCTAGATAAAGGAGAAAGGAAAGAGAAGAAGCCAAAAAGAGACTAGAAACCTTAAGGAAGGAGAAATTTTTCCTAATTGAGTCTAGAGTGCAAGAAGTGAGTGTTTGCGGGAAGGGTACAACAATTTAGCCCTGCAGCCTGTTTCACCATTGGATCCACCTTGTTGTATGCACAGAACCCAGCTTTCCTCTTTTGTGCGTGACGAACCCAGTCCCCTAAAACCTATGCTTTATATGTTAGGATTAGAATTATTTCAGATTTGCTCTCTGGCATTTAGCCTGTGGTCACTTGACAAGCGTGGCATTTTTAGGGTAAGTGCTATTATTTTTCCAGGCTCAGGGTTTACAGTCGTCATTCGATTTGGAAAACGTGGACTGGGTGAATGGGCTCGCTCCTTTTGTAGGGGATTACAATAACCCACGGAAGCTTGTGAGTGCTTCTGACAGATGTGCTGGCGGCCTGCCACTGCATGAAGGGTGCGGCTCTGACTGACAACTTGCAATTATATGATGATGAATGGTTCTGATGTGTGTTCAAGAGAAAACCACTTTCTAGAAAGTGAAAGTTGTGCATACGGTTCCTATAAAGTAAGTCTTAAGAAAGGCCCTAACTTCTATTTTTTGTTGGGATAACCAATTTGGATCCGCTTTTCTGTCAAACGTTTTCTGGTTTTGATAAGTAAGGGCCAAACCAAAGTTTATATGGGGAAAATTACCTTTGGCCCGTTTTGGCTTAAGAAATGCTTTATCTGCATTTTTAGTCAAACTGACATCATCACTGTAGAGATATACATATGCATACACACAGACAAATACTTAAATATATACACATGACTGTGCAGTAGCCAACGAGTTCATCAAAGAAAATCCATTGAGCAAAAAACCACTTTTCTGTCAGGGGTATAATCCACCCATCAGTAGGCCTGTGTAGCTCATGTTAGTGTTAATGGGAGTTTCAGCCACACACCAAAGACAGCATGTACCCACAGATGACTTATAAACGATCTCTTTCTTTGCGAGATTTAATCCAGATTTTTCCAATACAGTACTGCTGGAGTCACAGCCTCCGAGCAACAAGACATAGAGAAGGTCCAGTACAGGAGGGCACCTGGGCACCTTGGGTCTGACAAGTTGTTACATAACATAGTTGATGTTGCCTGATTTGGTATTGTTTTCCAATGTGTGGACTGCATCTAGCAGCTGATACGAATTGTGTAGTTTTGGGAAGCTGTGATGGATAACTGCTGTGATATTGCGAATTGAAGCCAGAACACCTGTAAAACAAGAAATGGGGCTTTAAGATTAGGATGTGTCATCTAAGCAGGGAACAGGAGGTTGTAAAGGTAGTGTTAAAAAAAGACCCTACATTTTGTTTGATTTGAACAAAGATAAGCACATGTGTATTTGACCATATAGATAACATATCTTTTTGGTTGCAAAACTAGTGGTTTATAGGTTGGGGTTTTTTGTGGTTTTCTGTTTGGCTAAACTCTACTGACCCTTTCTGTGGAACGCTGGTCCCTGTTGTCTCTAGTATAAAGAGATGGAAGCTTCATCAAAGGAAAATCGTAGTTTTACTTAAAAGTGCAGTCTTGAGTATATGTGAAATATGCTTATGGTAGTCAAGATTTTAATCCAGTCTTTGCAAAAGTTACCATTGTTAGAGAGGAGCTATTAAGCAGCCTGGTCCAACGTGGTCATTCCTGCATGACCTTGCAGTAAACAACCCTTGTGGTTTTCCTATACATTTGTTGGCAATATTTATTCTTATTCTCTGATCAGTACCTTTAATACCATATAAGGATCCACTTCTAGGGCCCAGATCTCTGTCATTATCCGTCTTTAGAAATTATTTCACCAGTGCAAAAAGAACAAAAAAAAGTGCAATCAAAAAGGACAAGCAATTTTTTTACTTATTTTCTAAATAACTGCGAAAAGCAATGGACTGTGGTGATTTAAATTCTTTAAGCTATGTTCTGGGACTAATTGCCTGTAGTCTTAGGTGTTGAGTAGGTCCAGTTAGTAGTTTTCAGAAGAAGGGAGATGTTATTGTCTTTTTATCAAAGTTCACGTTTACACCACTGTTTATAAGATAATAAACTCATTAGGGAGTTACATTTTGCTGAAGAAGGAAATAGTTTATTTCCTGTCAGCCAAAAAGCTTTTTGACAATTTCTGAACATATCTGGATGTTGGATAGTTCACTGAAAGGAATTGTTCTTAAGTGCAGGGTCTTGTCACAATTCTTCTTACTTGCCTAAAATTGAAAACCTTCCGAACTTGAGCAATCTCACTGTAGGATTATAAAATGTCCGTGTGACTACAGCTTTCAAGGAGTATACCAGCAGCTTTGGGATCTGTGGTGACCGCTTTACCCTGGGAAAAGCTATGCCTGTGCATACTGCCTTCCTCCCTTTGTGCAGGCAAAGACTCGATGTTCATTGACCACTGGCTTAGGCTGAGCACTAGCAGTTCTTCCAGTTGAGATAGTAAGTTATATGACATGTATGGCTTTGAAAGGAAAAAGGAGCAAAAATAAAGTAATTTTTTCCACGGAGCTTAGGCTTCTGAGTTCTGAAGGGTCTCTGAGTTTACTAAAAGTAATTAAGATGATTCCTTATAATTTTTTCCAGGGGCCTCGGTCATGAAGTACGTTAGGTGCTGTACGTATAGCAGTAATAAAAGCAAACAACAGTCCTTGTCCCAGAGAGCTCTGAGTCAAATCTTATGATGAGAGAGAACAGGTGAAAATATGATTGGTGGGGAAAAGTGGGCACCACTGACAATACCGTTAGCGTATTTGATATAAGGAGCAGCAGTCACAGTGTACCACCTGCCCAGCCATAGATAAGGTGGTGTAAATTATACCTTGCCCATAAATAAGTGTTTAAAAAAAGCTTAAGGAACCAGAGACGCGTAACTTGCGATGTTTGAGACTGCCTTCCTAGTGCTCATGATTATATTAATAGTCTGAGTGCAAATGCGGGGGTAGGGTTTAGGCAGGTTTGCAGCCCAGAGATTGGAGAAGTGGTTAGTTGACAAAAAAGATTGTATGGTTGTCTAAATACAATGAGTTTTGTGGGTAACATCAAGATAAAAACCTCAGTAAGATAATTCTCATGTGGGGTTCAAGACAATGAAAATGCAACCAAAGCGTAGGAGAATAGTCTCAACTTTAATGTATGTAAGCACAAATTAGATGGATCCAAACTGAGCACGTGGAGAACCTGGCAGCAGCCCAAACATCTGCCTTTGGCTTGATAGTAAGAAGCCTTTGCATTGCACGTTCAAACCATTGTGACCACACTACTTTTTCTATATGAATGCCATACATACAACCTTGTATATAAAGGATCTAGCCTTAGAAATCACGCAGTGGCCTTGCTAAAAACACTCTAAAAGAGAGGAAGTATAGCTTACAATTAAGAAATACATGGATCCTGTTGTGAATTTTGTTATTCCTAGAGCACAAGTGCATGAAGTGCACCTGTTACCCATGCACTGAATTTGGTAATATATTTCAATTCATAAGGCAATATCATAATTTTCAATATACTGTTGTAGAATCACAGAATGGTTTAGGTTGGCAGGGACCTTAAAGATCATCTAGTTCCAATACCCCTGCCGTGGGCAAGGACACCTCCCACTAGACCTGGTTGCTCAAAGCCCCATCCAACCTGGCCTTGAACACTTCCAGGGATGGGGCATCCACAACTGCTCTGGGCAACCTCTTCTACTGTTTCACCGACCTCACAGTTAAGAATTTCTTCCTAATATCTAATCTAAAGCTACCTTCTTTCAGTTTAAAACTGTTACACCTTATCCTATCACTACACTCCCAGATAAAGAGTCCCTCTCCAGCTTTCTTGTAGGCCCCCTTCAGATACTGAAAGACCACTATAAGGTCTTCCCAGAGCCTTCTCTTCTTCAGGCTGAACAACCCCAAGTCTCTCAGCCTGTCTTCACAGGAGAGGTGCTCCAGCCCTCTGGTCATCTTTGTGGCCCTCCTCTGAGCTCGCTCCAACAGGTCCATGTCCTTCTTATGCTGGGGGCCCCAGAGCTGGATGCAGTACTGCAGGTGGGGTCTCACAAGAGTGGAGTGGAGGGACAGAATCACCTCCCTTGACTTGCTGGCCATGCTTCTTTGGGTGCAGCTCAGCGTACTGTTGGCTTTCTGGGCTGCGAGCACACATTACGGGCTCATCTACCAGTACCCCCAAGTCCTTCTCCTCAGGACTGCTCTTAATCCATTCTCTGCCCAGCCTGTATTTGTGCTTGGGATTGCCTCAACCCACATGCAGGACCTTGCACTTGGACTTGTTGAACTTTGAGGTTCGCACAGGCCCACTTCTCAGGCCTGTAAAGGTCCCTCTGGATCCCTTCCCTGCAGCGTGTCGACTGCTCCACACAACTTGGTGTCATCAGCAAATTTGCTGAGGGTGCACTCAATCGCAACATCTGTGTTTCCAACAAAGCTATTAAATAGTATAGGTCCCAGGACTGACCCCTGAGGAACACCGCTTATCACTGTTCGCCACTTGGACAATGAGCCATTGACCGCAACTTTTTGAGTGCAGCCATCCAGCCAATTCCTTATCCACCGAGTGGTCCATCTGTCAAATCCATGTCTCTCCAATTTCGAGACAAGGATGTCATGCGGGACAGTGTCAAATGCCTTGCACAGGTCCAGGTAGAGGGTGTCACTTGCTCTTCCCTTATCCATCAATGCTGTAATGCTGTCGTAGGCCACCAAATTTTTCAGATGAAATTTGCCCTTGGTGAAGCCATGTTGGCTGTCACCGATCACCTCCTTATTTTCCACGTGCCTTAGTATAGTTTCCAGGAGGACCTGCTCCATGGTCTGTAGTTCCCCGGGTCTTCCTTTTTTCTCTTTTTAAACATGGGGGTTGTGTTTCCCCTTTTCCAGTCAGTGGGAAATTCACTGGACTGTTGCGAATTCTTAAATATGATGGATAGTGGCTTGGCAACTTCATCTGCCAGTTCCCTCAGGATGACAGATGAATCCCATCAGGTCCCACGGACTTGTGCACCTTCAGGTTCCTCAAGTGGTCTCGAACTGGATCTTCTCCTATAGTGGGCGGTTCTTCATTCTCCCAGTCCCTGCCTTTGCCTTCTGCAACTTGGGTGGTGTGGCTAGAGCACTTGCCAGTGAAGCCTAAGCCAAAAAAGTTGTTGAGTTACCTCAGCCTTGTCCATGTCCTGGGTGACAAGGTATCCCCTTTCCTTCCAGAGAGGGCCCACGTTTTCCCTAGTCTTCCTTTTGACCCGACACACTTATAGAAGCTTTTCTGGTTGCCCTTGATGTCCCTTGCCAGATTTAATTCTATCAGGGCTTTAGCTCTCCTGACCTGATCCCTGTCTGTTCGGACAATTTCTCTGTATTCCTCCCAGGCTACCTGTCCTTGCTTCCACCCTCTGTAGGCTTCCTTTTTGTGTTTGGGATTGTCCAAGAGGTCCTTGTTTATCCATGCAGGCCTCCTGGTGTTTTTGCCTGACTTCCTCTTTGTTGGGATGCATCGCTCCTGAGCTTGGAGGAAGTGATCCTTGAATATTAACCCTCTTCCTTGGGCCCCTCTTCCTTCCAGGCCTTTATCCCATGGTACACTACCAAGCAGATCCCCGAAGACGCCAAAGTCTGCTCTCCTGAAGTCCAGGACGGACAGCTTTCTGTGCTCCCTCCTCACTGCCCTAAGGATCTTGAACTCCACCATCTCATGGTGCCTGTAGCCAAGGCTGCCCTTGAGCTTCACATTCCCCACCAGCCCCTCCTTGTTGGTGAGAACAAGGTCCAGCATGGTACCTCTCCTCTTTGGCTCCTCTATCACTTGGAGAAGGAAGTTTTCATTGATGCATTTCAGGAACCTCCTGGATTTCTTATGCCCTGCTGTGTTGTCCCTCCAACAGCAATCGGGGTGGTTGAAGTCCTCCATGAGGATCGGGGCTTGTGAACGTGAGGCTGCTCCTAACTGTCTGTAGAGGACCTCATCCACTTGGTCTTCCTTGTTGCGTGGCCTGTCGCAAGACTCCCACCGTAATGTCACCTGTCCCTGCCCTTCCTTTAATCCTGACCCATAAGCGCTTGGTCAGCTCTTCATCCATCCCTAGGCAGAGCTCCATGCACTCCAGCTGGTCATTGACTTAGAGGACGATTCCTCCTCCTTGTCTCCCCTGCCTGTCCTTCCTAAAGAGCCTGTATCCTTCCATTCCAACAATCCAGTCAGAGGAGCCATCCCACCAGGTCTCTGCGATGCCAATAAGATCACGGCCCTGCAGGCGTGCGCACCTCTCTTAACTCCTCTTGTTTGTTCCCCATGCTACGTGTGTTTGCATAGAGGCTTTTAAGCTGGGCCCCCGATGAAGCTGACTTACTGGCTGGAGTGACTGTGGCACCAGTCCTGTAGCCATTTATTGATTTGCCAGGTTCACCTGGCCCTTTGAAACCCCTTCCCTTTGACCAGGAGGATTGGTAAAAAAACTACCTGTGCCCCAGAGTCCCTGACCGCTGCTCCAAGGGCTCTATAATCTTTCTTGATAGTCTTCAAGCTGCTTATCAGAACTTATAATTGAATAATCTTTTGTGTAGGGGTTGTTCTGATAACATGAAATTTTCTTTTGGCCCCAAATATGAAAAAAATCTTTGTAAACAACTTAGTCTTTGTTAGATTCTTATGCATTTGTGTAAAGAGTACATAATAAACCAGCATTAATCTACAATTTCAAAGTAGCTGTGTAGAATTTCATGCATGCTTCATTTTTCTGGGGAGTTACACAGCTAAAATTCAGGTCATTAATTTAAACTGTTATAACTATAGAGTTTGGATTTGATCAACAAAAGCAAGAAGACTAAACATTTAAGACAGAAATCATGTAAATTATCTTTGTTACCTGCAATATAATTTTTAGTGAAGGTTGTGGCATAATTCTCTAGAGTTCCATTGGCTATTTCTTGCTTGTAGTGAGGAGAATTCTGGAAAAGAAAGGACATTTATTAGCAGGATAGGATATAAAGGATAAGTTGAAACAGGAAGCGTGAGCTTGCTCTGGTTTCCGTTCTCTGTAGCTATGAAGATTTATTTGTACTGAATATGTATTTACCTCTTTGGGTAGCAGATTTGGGGATGAGAACTCCCCAAGCGTTATTATATCTCCTCTCAGATGTTTCCAAATGACTCCCGTTTTCTTTGCTCTGATATTTATTGTATTACTATGCTACCTATTTTGGGCAGATGCACGTGGTGATGAATTTGTGCACCAGCTTTGGGGCAAAAGTTACTATCTGCTTAGAAACACGTGATGAGTTAATGGGTCTGGTAGCACATCACACTGTGACGTCACTTACTCTAAGCAAACAGGGGAATCTATACAGGTCTGTCAGCCTGTACATGGTGGATGTCAAGATTTGCTGTGTCAGGAGAGCAAAAGGGGGCTGTGTCTGTTTTGCTGCACTGGGACAGGGTGCAACACACACTCTTTTGTTACCATGAGTGCTTTTAGTTGGAGAAGTCCAGTGCCGAGAAAGCAAAGTCCGCTTGCTGTTCACCCTGTCTTTAGTTCAGCATGATCAGTACCCTTCAAATTGCCATTGTTTCCAAAACTGTCCACTAAATCTGATTTATAATAGGCTGAGCTCTATATAAGCACAGGTTTAAAACTGTTTTAATTTTGCAGAATGTCTGCATAACTGGTGAAATCTTTCTTCAGTTATCCAACAGAACTTAAAATGTTTTAAAACTGAAACGATTTTTGTTTCCCTGTAGATAAGTATAAGTTTTCTTACATGATTAAACAAGACTTTTCCTCGAAAAGAATTCTGATTCATCCAGTCCACTAACAGGATGATCCTCCTGAGTGTGAAACTATCCAGTAGCTTGTTATATCCCTGCTGGTCAATCTGAAGCCTCAGTGTCTATTAATTACTTATTATTCAAGCTGCGCTCTGAAGACATGGATATTACACAATTGGCTGAGGTTTTTCAGCATATTCTGTAAATATGCTATAAAAGAATTATCTTCTCAAAGTCTTTGGAAAGAGGAAAAAAGGGTAGTTAGTATATCAGCTGCACAGGAGCGGGACTAAAAGTGTGACTTCAAAAACATCACTGATTTATTGGTTGTTCAACTTGAGGTGTTTAGGTCCTGATTCTTTTCCGGAGGACCTAACTTTGTGCAGTAGTTTATATATAGCTATATATATTATAGCCTCAGTCTTTACATTGACTTTACATTGACACAGCTGCAGCTATGAATGTTCAGCAATTCCTCAAATAAACCCCCAAGTTTTTTAAATTGAGCTCCCAGAAAATGAAACTGCGACCCATCATTTATCCTTCTGCAGTTCTCTCCCTCATTCATTTAATTTCTTTGAACCTCAGCAATGAAATGCGGCCAATGATCATATGGACACCAGCCTCATTTGCTCTGCAGTTCCAGTTTATGCTTTTGTCTGGGGTTGTCCCATGTGCTGAATGTAGCAAGAATGCCGTACAAAAATCGTGCACGGTTTTTGTTTCAATTGCATGTCTTTTATTTATTTTTTTCTTTACATTTAAAGAATGTATCGTAATGTTTATTCACACAGGGGCTGAATTAGGATTTCCTGGACAACTTTAATTCTAGCATTTCCATATCTTTCCAGTATGCGTCCTTACAAAATTACTAGCGTTCTTTTAAAGGAAAAAAATTGATGGCTGATTTTCAACTTTATGTATACAGGGAAATGTTGAGATACTGTTCTTGAAGATATTAGTGCATTACTTTCTTAAATTATCTTCACAGATTCTGAGATACATATCCATGGCAAGTAAATCGGTGCTTGTGAGATTCGTAAACCTTTTAAAGCTCTGTTTGTTGGAATTCCCTCAGGGAAGTCTTACTTGTTCTATATTTCTATTTATATTTAATATGATAGTTTGTTTAAGTCAAAATTTTATTAGTATAAAGGGAGCTGTAGAACTGATTTTGTCGGTGTATTTGAGTGTCCTGGAAAAGACTGCATCGTGTGCCATATGAGACCCTCAGAAATGGTAAATAGAGAGGAGATTCTAGCTATTGTTTTCATTCCTTTGCATCCTTGTTTGAAGTCATTTCAAATCAAGAGCATATTATTTTGCTGTCTTTGTATTATACTTTTACATACAAAAACGCTTAAGGATTTCTCATGAAAAATTCTTTTTGTTATACAATTGTTTTAATTTCAGAATATTTTATGTAAGAGCTGAGTTAAGATTTTTATACACAGTATTAAGAAGCCTTCAAATCATTAAACAGATGTTTATTACTGCATTATTAGGGTAATGAGTAGAACACGATTTGGGGGAACAAAACAGAGGCCTTTTGAATCATCCATGTTTTGTTCATAAATCATCTGGTGTCACAAATTTTCCGAGGAACATTAATCAGTTTAATAGAAACTGATTTTTCTTGCTTTTCAGGAAGTCCTCTCCCACCCACTCCCCCAAGTCCCCGGAACTAACCTAGTGTGAAGGAGGCTACACGCAGTTGTATCTTTGTATTACCTTTTGTTTAAGATGTTTTTATTTGTCAAAACTTTGACTAATATTTTCTTAGTCATTTTACAGAACTTCTACTTTGTTACGAGATAAAATATGTAATTGGCATTGCACTTGATAGGAGAAGGTGCAATAACGTAAATGCCTCCTTGCGCTACCAGATAATTTCTTGGGATGAGATGGGATCCTCTGCTTGCTTCAGCTTGGTATAAGAATCTGGGAGAGTTGTGCAATGATGAGAGAAGACAATGTGCCCCCATGTCTTTAATAAGATGGGTCCAGTGGCCGGCTTTAGTATGTAGCTGAACGCAGGCTGACGTGCAATCTGCAACTTCTTGAGCTGCTAAGGAAATTAATTTGTAAAAGAAAGACGCTACGTGTCCAGAGGCCATATGATACATGAGCAGTTTAACAAAGAAAGGTCAAATTCTCTATAGTTTGTTTGAGTAATAACGAGAAGAATGCCACTTCAACTCGGAACTGTTTGAGAAGAGTGGATACCAAGGATGAAAGTGAATTGTTTAGGGTTACAAAAGGACTGTAATGAGGTTCAGAGGTATGAGATTAAGAGAAGGAATAATTAGGCCAAATATTGGGAGAAATTTCAAATCTATTTAAGACTAAGTAGGAGCTATGCTGATGAGTTCTAGCTAAGATATTGGCTCAGCCCGTTCTTCTTTTCTACTCTGAGGAAAAAAAAACTCATTCCTCTAGACCTGGGCAATACTGAAAGATGTGAAGATGTGGAGGCAAAGACAAATAACGAAGATTTTGAGATCTGCTTCCATTAGCACAACTTTCTCCTTTTGCAAAATAACAAGTATTGCAAATCCTATTGATTGCCTTACTTTGCTAATGCAGACGTAGTAAGAGACAGGGAAACAAGTGTATCATTCTCCTTTATTATATCAGTTAATGTAATCTTTTGGCCAGGGATCGCAAGGAAATTGTGCTCCCCTTTTTTCCCTGATTGCTGTTGTGTAAAGCCCGAGACGCTCTCTTGGCAATATTATATGTTCACTTGGGAAGTAAATAGAGGTGCGCATAGTTAGGGAATAGGTGATTACATATAATATGCAGTATACTATCATTGTAATGCAAATAAGGCAATGATGTGTACTTCAATGAATACAGGCAATCTAACAGTAAAATACAGCTTATAATGGAAGGGAAACTTTAAGTGGAGGAATGAAATGTACATGTAATTTTGCCAGACTTAAAAGATATTTCTCTTCTACTAATATGCCAAAACATTGCATCCAAGCGATTACACTGACATTTGAGAAAGCTCCTTTTGACATACACAGTGTATCGTCTAGTGCAGTGTTCATGAAATTAACATTTTCTTGAAGTAATCATATACAATTAAGTGACCAAATAGTTCTGAGGCAATACAACTGTATTTCACAGGAACTAAATATATTTCTTCACACTGATCCTGCATGTTTTAGTTGAGCAGTCATTAGCATGTTTATAATGGTTCTAATTTAGCACAACATTTTCTGAATTTTATCCTTGAGTCATTTACAAATTGTTCATATTGAGTAAACAAAGGAAACAGATTGCATTTTATACTTAGTAATTTATCTGAAAGAAGAGGGGAGGGTTAATTGTCTGAAAGTTTTGCTCTGTTTGGGGAAGTGATTCTAGTCTTGCATTGCTTGGCACACAATGCCTTTTTCCCTCTGTTCTGGGAAAAAAAAAAAAAAAAAAAAAGAACGGAGGAGTGAGTAAAATGAAAAATTAGGAGCAGGACAAGATTTGCCACTCCCAAAGGGGAGTGTGGAGCAGAATGGGAGCTGGCACGAGATTATCTAAAACAGTTGGTGCATTCCTTAATGATCAAGTGCTTGAGAAGTCCAGCTCGCTCTCACAGAGCATCTGTGTTGATGTTTATATCTGTGCCCTGCTGTATGGGAAAAGCACGCTTTCTCTTGTTGCTTTTCTAAAAATAGTGTGGCATATAGCATTGTATGAGTTATTTTAAGAGAACAAAAACATTTGCAAGGTTAAAGGTTCTGCTTTTTAATAAATAAATAAAAATAAAGGTCAGAACTGTATCTTGGGTTATTCTTTCCATGAAATTCAAACTCCTTTTTATCTGGAGTTTTGCATTCTGCTCAGTGCAAATGCTCTTTGCACTAGAGAATTCCTGTTGAAACAAGCCATTTTAGGCAGAATTGGTACAAGCTTCAGACTCTCTACAGTTTTTTCCACTAGCCACATCATAGAGAGCAGGTCTGGAAGTCACCTCCCGTTAAATTCCGGGGTTTCTGTTTAGAATGTCTGTTGTTTCACGCAAGATCTAGACCATTCAAGTAGTGCAAATGAATTCAGAGGAAAACCAGAACATTTTAATGCCTAATTATTTTTAGTGAGCTTGGAGAGTTTTAATTAAAAGTTAAGAGAGCTCTCCAAGCTCTTACAGTTCTAATTTTATCGTATTGTGGAAATCTAGTCACTGTGAAAAAATGTACAGCAGTTGGCAGATTTACTTGGTTCCCTGTCCGAAACAAAACTGTAATCTTAGGTAGTCAGATCTCAGTCACATCACCATTATTGCTTTTGCAAGAAGTCATCCACTGTGAACTGACTGCCTTTTGCATATAATTGTATTTAGGAACGCTTCTTTGCCCCTTTTTTTTGTTTATCTTTTTTTTCTCTTTCTTTTCCCTTTGTCGGTTTTACAGTACTGCCTACAGGTTGCACTGAGAATCAGAACCAAGTTCTAATTCGTGATCAGAAACGTGCTAGGTGTTCAATAAAACCCTTGTGAGATACTCGGTCTGTGCCAGAAACATCACAGCCTCAACAGCCAAGGCAGACAAAGAGGTGGAGAGAAACGAGTCAAAATTAGAGGAGGGAGTAAGCGATAAGTGACCGGCCAGAATTATGTGGCCTCTTAATGGCAGGAGCAAGAGATAGAATTTAGAGTGAATTTATTATTTTTTTTTAATTTGCAGTAAACACAGCAAAAGGAATTAGCAGGTTTTCCTGTTCTAAATGTCAGGGTGCTCGCTTTTTGTGTTGTAGTTGTATTTTTGTTTTGCAAGAACTTGGCTTTTGAAAGCTTATTAAATCAAGAAAATCTTGAAAAGTTGGCCACAGAAATCAGTTTGCTGGCTAACAACATGTCTGAAATGCCTTATATTTTAATTTTCTGCTAGACCATGACAATTAATTACTGTACAAGGACAGTATGGAAATTGAGAAGGATGAGATGAGATTCCCCTGACCTGCCTCTTCACTGACAGTAAGATTGAAACCGAGCTGCTTATGAGCAAGAGACAGCGGCAGTGCATTGCAGCTATGGATGTTAAGCCTTCAGGCTGATTTTTGATTAGTTTTGTATTGTTGATGTCTCATTTTCTTTTATTTAAAGTTTATTGAAACAGGAAAGGATAATTTGTGTTTGAAACAAGAAAAAAAGTAACTATGGCAACAAAGAATCTATTTTAGTAACATTACACAAACTTTACATCCTTGGATTAAAAAAGAATAGATAGTACCATCCAGCAGTTAAGTTTCTGATAGTCATGGTTAAATTATATTTTTAATTCTCAAATCATGAATGTCAATATGAAGTCCTCAATTTAATTTTGAATTGTTAGATTATAAAATTGTGTGCTTTCAAAGTGAATTAAATTAACCTTTTGCCTTTCCCTTTGAAACCAAAATGTTAGAGTTGGCATATAATTTTAAAATCCGTAATATGAAGTGTGAAAATTAGGAAATATTTTTATGTTGTAGATCTGTGCTAGGTGGTTCTTTACTTTGAGGAAATCTGATGGGCAGTGAACTCACAGAAGGCATGTAAGCAAGCTGTTGTCAGGCGCTCAGAGATAGATCAGTTACTCAAAGGTCCCAGCGCAGGTATATTAAAACTAATCACCAGATTTAAAAAAATATGCTTAATTTTCTTAATTTTCAGAATAAGTCACATTTTTTATGAATGGATCTAATAATAGCACTAATGGAACTGGTGTTTTAGTTTAATTGTAAGTAACAAACACTGAGTAGGGTAAATCTAAATTATGCTTGACTTTTATTAGGGAATATTCGTAGAGTACTGGTTTTATTTAGACTTTTACGCTCTGAGCAGGATTTAGTAGTCTGTGAAGAATGCTGAATCAAACCTTCCTCTTTCAGATGCATGATGGGGGTTGAGTTGTTGTTATTATCTTAGATGTCAGGTTCTTAGCTTCCCCCACTTGAAAAAAGCACAGTTGCGCGTGAGGCTATGGGGTGAGATGTGCGAAGGTACAATAGGGAGCAGGGCAACCAAATGGTAGCTGCTCTAATGTTTATTGGCAGCTTTCTTGGTTTGGGGGAAAAAGCAGCTCTTCTCTTGTAATAAAAATCCAATGCAGTAGGTATCGTAAGCACACAAATGTCTGTCTCAAGGAGTTCATAATCTCATTTAACATTTTTTCAAAGAAAAAAAAAAACCAAAACACCACAAACCACTTTTTCTCTACCAAATATTTCATAGATGCTGACAGGGTGATTCCACTTGTGCTGTTTTTCTCATGATACAAACTTGAATGAGGCATTTGAACTCATTTGATAAAGGCTGATCCAAAGGACACCTTTTCTTCTGTGGAGCTGAAGGCAAATAAGTGTAACGAGAGTAGCTTGGAGAATAAGGACATTAGAGACGGAGGAACTTGCATAATTGCTATGTAGTCCCAAAGCTTGCAAAAATACCGTCCTTTTATGTTTAGTAATACCTACTAAATTGTTATGGGGTATAACTATAGACTATGGTTCTGAAATAGAGACAAAGATGTCACTAATTCTGTAGTATTGTTCTTCTAAAATGGAAAAAAGAAGTTTATCCTCCTCCTGCTGAGGATCTGATCACGTTTCAGAACAGTTTCTCTTGTAGTATGACTGATTTATCTTCTAATTCCTCTACTTTGTCGTTCCCAGTGCCTCTTTCCCTGAGACGTAACAGTTCAGATGCATGTAGAAATATGTCACCTATACCTTGATCGAATTATATTTCTGTATTGTTTATGAACTTGCTATGCATTTGCAATCATTATTAATAAATCAATGTGCTTTTGTCTTCTGTCACAAAGTAATGTATGTATTCAAAAAGAATTGTATGCAAAACAAGTCATGTTTTAGAACTCATCATTAATAATTATCAGTTTGCAGTATTGTTACAGCGTGTTTTGAGGGAAGCTTATTATAAAAGAAATAACAAGGCACTGCACAGTAGCAAGAATAAGACAGTTCAGTTGATCACTGGTATAGGTGTTATAAATATGCCAGTCTGTACTATAGTGTTTTATTAAGTCTCAAAAAGTCAAAGCTGATTTGAAATAATAATGTCTGACAGTCAGTGCTTTGAAGTTTTGCTACTGCACTCTCACATTTAGGCTTTCTTTTATGTATGACTTTACCATAAAAAACAAAAACACACACACGGCATGAACGTTTTTTTTTTTTTTTTTTCATATCTGTATTTCAAAGAAAGTTATAAAGGGCTACTTCAGTGAATTAAAAGGAAAAAAAAAAAAGGAACAACCCCCCAGAATCGATGAGGATAGGTGCAGGCCACTGTAAGGTCATACAGTATTCATGTCAGCTATAGCTGGGGTTGGTAACTTGTTGAAGACTGTAAAAGTGAAATTAAAAAGAAAAAAAAAAAAGAAAAAAGGGAAGAATAAGGAAGAGACAAGAGGCAAACATCCTTGATAGGAACAAGATGACTTTCATTCAGTCGGAAGAACTTGAGAGCTTGGCTGTGATAGCTAACACACTAGTTCTTCATCACCGGTCGTGCAACAAAGAGCTGGATTCCTTCCATTCCATGACTGATTGATTACCCAATGGACAAATGTTAATTCTTTTCATTGATGCTTTGTCATTGTGGAGAGATCCTTTTCATCTAACACCTCGATGCTTTTTTCTTGGCTTTGTTTTTTTTTCTGCTTATTTATCTTTGAACATCCTCTTCTCATTCACCTTTGCAAAACTGTCATGTCTAACAAGATTCTTACAGTACTTTAAACTCCTTTAGTCTACAATTAAAATTGCTAACAAAGTATGTAATAAACCATGGTATTAAATAATACTCAATGATTTCATTTAGTCATCTCAGTCTAATTATACTTAACCTGTTTGCTGTCCTTGAAAGAAAATTTTTCCTAGTTCACAAGAAAAGAATGTAAAGGATGAGAAGCTGTGGGTTGTTAATATAATAAATTGCTTCAGTGCAACTCCACGAGCTTGATCTTGCACTTGTCAGTAGAAAATATGCCACTTTGCGGCATAAACCCAACTGTGGCTTATAAAGTCAGTGAGAAGAGCTAAAAATGTATAAATGCTAATTTCTTTCTTTGCTTCTTTTATAATTGTCTTTAACAAGAATAACCCTGAATTTTGAAAGTGACGGGATCCACAAGGGTTTGGAATGGTTCTGCAGCAGAGCCGCAGTGCCGGGAGAGTGATGCAGTGCAGATGTGAATTCGGGCTTCTTCGACGTTCAGTGCTGGATTCCGAGTCGATGTTTTGTTTCTGTAATGAAGCAAATCAGAAAATGAATCAATATGGATGAAGACATTTTACTGATGTCAGAAGATATCTTTGTAGATTTTATATGTAGGAAAAAAATTAATTTTCAGTGTAGAAAGAAGAAAAAATCTTTTTTCTGATTCACAAACCTTTTCAAAATGTGTTTATGAACGCAGAATACAGAACTTGAAGGGAGACATGCCTTTCAAGTATAAGCCTTTATATATAGTTTCGTGTCTAATGTGGAGGACCTCCAGAGAGCTTTAACACGTATCGTTATTTTATATTCTAAAAATTATGCAGATTAAACATGCGAATTGAAAATTCACAAAGAGTTATTTCTACAATGTTATATAAAAAAAAAATTATTGAAAGGCCCATTGTGTGTGTTTTGTAATCTTCCCGATAACAAAATAGAGTAGCTATGAACTGTATGGTCAGATCTATAACACAGAGTTAGAATGATAGAGGTGTTTAAAGGAATGTTTCTTAAGGAATTTTTCAGTAATTTGTAGAGATAAAAATTGTCTGTCTCTGCAAATATGTTTTTTGCCTTTGTGTAATATAAGAACACTACAGATAACCATGGATGTTCTTAAGAACAGTAAGAGAAGAAATAAAGCAAGTGCTTTTGAGGAAAGTATTTTATCAACTCCTGTGATATTCTAACTGTTTCCTTCTTTTTAAATTTAAGTGGTTTTCCTACTTTGTCTGAATTGAGGAAAATATCTTAGTTACAAAGCAGTAGAACACATAACCTATAGTAAACATCAAAATAAAACTCTAAAGCTCTTTTTTTTTAAGGGATGAGGGGTCTGAAATTTTGGCAGGGGAGAAACACAGAAACATCTTTTTAAACTAATGATGATATCACAAAAAAGGACAAATTATAATGTTGTATTGATAATTGATGGTTATTTCGTGATTCTTCTATTATCAGGCCAGAACTCATAAAAGTAATAAGTGCCTGTTATTGTTAAAAGTAAATTGTTATTATATAACAAGTATTTTAACACTGCCTATTGCAACTTACAGCTCCTTAATTTTGTCTCTTTCATAGAAAGATATAATTAGTAAATAAATTAGCTTTTCTACTGAAATATTACTTCAAAAACATTTACGAGCTGTGTTGTCTTTCCATGGAGGCTTGCACGGTGAATATGTGTTGCAATTAAAACCTGATCTTTGATCTTTTGGTAGTTACAGTTTGGTTTGCTTTCAACTGGTTTGCATTTTTTTTCTTTTTTTTTTTTTCTTTGTTTGTTGATTTTTTATTTTTTTTTTCTCAAATGAGTGATGCTAGTGTGAATTTTTAGGCTGAAACCACTTGCACCCTAAAATGCGATTGGCCTAATGACCTTTTTCTTAATTAAACTTCTCCCTAAATCTTTAACTCGTCCTTTTGTGACCTCTTGAATGTTTCTCCTCCCTCTGAGTGTTTTTAGAATCCTGTGAGGTGGAACAATCTGTTACCCATTGCATTGACGCAGTCTGTGTTGCCATTCTTAATCTGGGCTTCTTGCTTTTGTTTTCACTTGTGTGAGTGCTTCTGATGGGACTGCTGACATGAGAATTTTAGCAACGATTTGGCCTTAATCTACCGGTAATTTAGCAGAAGATGTGTTAGGCGCAATTCTGCCTCCTTATACACCCCAGTCCCCACTGGAGTGGGATCAGTGCAAATGTTGTCAAAATTTAGACCGTTGTTAGCTATTTAGAAAGCATTGTGTAAATTGATCTCCTAACACAAAGAGCAGCTTGCTATGAGAGTTTCTAACACGGGAAGGTATATGGCTATTCCCGGTGTGTGCCCTAAGAAACAACACGCTCAGCACCACCCAGAGCGATATGTAGTCTTATAATGAAGCCTCTTTGCAAAGATTCGTTTTAGCAGTAGAGTTGCATTTAAATAATATTTTTGGTATCTTGCTAAACTGGGCCTAGAGGGTTTCCAGGGGGTTTAGCATAGACGTCGATGAGTCTGTCTACCGATGAAGGTAAATGCACAATGTTTGATGGAAATTCTATTATTACAAACTGGGAAGGGAAAATAAGTGTTCAATCGTGTGTAAAGTTTTCTTCGTAATTGTTTATAAATCTGAATTGCAATTCTTAAAGTCATAAAACTCTGGATCTCAACTTCAGCCGTAAGAATTCCCATTTTAAAAATCACCTTTTGCAAGTTATCTGGAAGGTTATGTATAATTTAGCCTTCAGAGCCAATTAGTTTAATTTAGGAGCTGAAAAAACCTTTAGATTTTATTGAAGTCTGTTATACTCAATATCAAATTTTCTAGTGGGATTGGGGACTGATCATATCAAATTTACTAAGGCCAATCTTTTACTTTCTCCTAAGTGAATGACTTCAGTGATGGTTTTGCGTACAGAAGGCCTTCCAGATTGGGGTAAAGATTTGAAATGTATTCTGAACTTCAAATTATGAAAGCATATCTTCTAATCATTGCATGTTGTTTATAGTGTACTGAGAAAATTTCTGATACTGTGAACATCCAATATGTAGAGTGCTTTTATGAATTCCATGGAGACATTGTACGAATAACATTTGCGTTGACATGGGTATAAAAATGGGCTTCAGATGTCACTGTGTGCCAAATTTCCAAAAAAAGCTTCTAAATCTTCATGTATAATTTTGAGTGTACAATCATTCTCAAATGAAAAAGACAGAATTTGTATATACATTGGCAATCTATGCATGTAAATTGGCAGTTAGCATGCATAAATCCTGAACGGAGTTTTTCTTTCAATTAGACCCTTGTTAAATCCATAGTAACTCCATTAACCTTGGTGGAATTACTTTGGATTTAAAATGCAGTTAAATGAGAACTCTGTTTGGCTACAAGTTCATTTCCCTTTGAAATTATGGCCCAACTAGAACAGGGAGAACAGTTTTAAAAGAATGGCGGCACCTGCTTTCCTAACGTGTGAGAATATATTTGATAATTCTTCCTTTTATTTTTTTTTATTCAAATAGATTCATCCTGCATGGAAAAACTGCTTTCTAAAGACTGGAAGGAGAAGATGGAAAAATTAAACACAAGTGATCTCCTTGGAGAAATTAAAGGTATCCCACCAGATCAAGTTTTAAATGTTTGCATATATTTTAAAAAAGCTATTGAGGACATTTTAAGGTTCAGAAAAAATAATAGAAATAACTATTGTAACTAGAGGGTGCTTTCCTTTTTCCAGTCAACTCATCCTGTTTTTTAATGTTGGTCTTTGAGATGATGGGTGCATCTGCCAAATAAATAAATTAGAGTATGTCACAATCAGTTATACGCAATATCAAGGATGTTGTCACAAACATCAGGTCAGTTACATTAGTTGAGTGGCATTAGCTATACATCTCTGTGACCAGAGGAAGAGAAAGAAACATCTTGAAAACGTGGAGTTAGTAGTACTTGGTACTGTTTCTTCCCGGTTGCATAAACTGCATGTAGAAACTGCTTTCAGATTAGAAAAGGGGGTAATTGTGTGATTACTATTCTAAATATTTGATTCAAAATTTGGAAAAAAAAAATTGTTTATGTTCATGCTGTTCCTGCGGAGAAAGAGCAGCTCTGGATGAAATTCGGGACCTACTGAAATCAGTGCAAGTTTTATTGCCTATATAGATGGTACTTTCCAGTATTTCTAAGGTTTGTTGAACCAGCAATCTAGTGAAAGTAGAATTCTCCTGACAATTAAGTACTACGTAGAAAACTTGAGGTGTTTTTCCCCACCCATTAATTCCTCCATGGATTTTCTTAGTGAGAAGAAATTCAGTGTTATTGATTAAGCAACAAATTAGAAAGGTGATTTTTTTATGCTGTGAGAAGGGATCATAAGGCATGTTTGAGGAGTACACAAGGTGCCTGCGATTTATATCGCTTCTTTATTTCTCTTTAATTTTATTATATTGCAGCTATGAATATGTGGAAAAATAAAGAATCATAAGCATCATATTAATAAATCTTTACTACTTTAAAAAAAGAAAAGAAAGATACTATTTGATGAAAATCGATGCTTAGGGTTTTACATTTTCACCAGAAAAGCTTAAGGTAGTTCAATTTTTTTATTATACAAACAGATGAATAATTCGCCCTTTTTAACAAGTAAGTTATAGTTGGTTCCTTCAGCTGATTCAGGACCAAAATCTGTTGGATTGTCCTGTTGGATTTTTTTGGTAGATTTATGACAACGTGTTTGTATTAGGCAGGTAAGAAATCCTATAGTAATGTCAGTGGCAGAAATATAGTGTGCAGTTTTACAGGAACATGTTAAAATTGACTGTAATAAAATCCAACAAAATTAAGTCTTGAAATCGCATTCTATTTAAAGCCATATTGTCTTTTAATAGTGTGGAAAACATTGAATGCTTGTTTGTCCATTAATTGCACAATATAGCTACTTAGTCTTTAAATAGAAACTACTTGAATGCTATTAGTGAATCAAAATTAAAAGAGGTGGGAACTCTAACAATGCAGAATAATGTTCTTTATTCTTTTCTGTGGCACAAGAAGCTTTTTCATGTGCTTTCATTTATTAAAGAAAAAGTTAGTTTTTCTGGATTTATGTTATTCCTCCTGTTTTCTTAGTATATCTATTTACTGCAGAGTGAACAGGCGGAGATCTCGCTCCTATCCCTTTTCTCGTCTACCTACAAAGCATTCTCACTCAGATTTGGCAGAATTTTCAACTCGTTCAACTACCTTTTCTGGGGGCACAGCCTATTAGCTGTATAAAAAGGATCACCTGATTAAGCTCATCAGATTTATGTGTTGACAGTCATTCAGTTAGTTTCCGCAACTGATTTCCCGTGTCTCATCCCTAGAAACCTATTCTCAAGTGGTCTTAATGTTTGCACTGTTCGTCTCCCCTACTAGTTGACTTCCAGCAAGATGCAATACTGAATCTTTGCTACTGCAACTGCATTTAACATTTTTCATGAACAGGCAAAAATACAAAAAAAGCGTACACAAACAAGGAAGATAAACGCCAGTTGCTGTTATGTCGTGTTTTACCCTTGCATATTCAAACCTCTTGACAACGACATTAGCGTCATTTTAGAGAAGAAGAAAACAAGGCGCCGAGTTACATAGCCGGGGTAGTGGCAGGTCTGAAGTGGGACTCCTTTCCTTTGGGCTCCTTCAGGCTGGTTAGCTCCCAGCTGATAAAATCGCTATCAACCTAATAGCCGGGTATTAACTCAAATTAGCATTTGCGTGCCTTAAATCATCTCAGAAAGAAAAAAACCAAACCCCAGCAATCTAGCCCCAGGCAGCATGAAAACCAGATTACTTGGAGGAAATAAAGGAAAGTAGTGGAACCAGAGAGAATTTCAATCTGCCAAAGAAGCATACTTTAAAAAAATCTTTTCGGTGTTCAAGGTGGTAGATTTCCAAATAATGAAGTTCTTTTTCATAGTGCTGAATGAATTTCCAGTTAGGTAACTGGCAGGGCATGCTGAGGTCTGAGAGAACTACTTTTAAAAATATGTCATCCTTGGGAGGTCAGATATCTTTTTTCCTTAATTTCCATCCGATTCTAAATCAATTTATTTAACTGGCTGATATTTCTGGCTTTTTGCGGACTTTCTGCTCATATTAATGAGAGCCTAACTTAAAGACACAAAGCGATGCAGTAAAAATAAATAAATGAGGTCATTAGGGAAAAAAAATAAAATCTTGATTTGTAAGAAAGTGGGGTGTGGTCCTGGGAGGAACTGCTCTTTGCACTGACTGTTACTGGGAGTTGTTTATTCTAGAGAGAAGGCGTTGTGCTTGCTAAGGATAACCTGAGCACATACTCTTCCTCTGTGTCTGCGCAACTACAACCCTCCCCCCTTCAGGGAAAGACTAGCATCTTGGTTGTGGGAAGGCAGTTCACTAAGGATCAGTGCCAGAAAAAAGGATGAAAGCAGAAAAAAGAGGTACCACTGACATAAACTGTTTCTATTCACGTTTGGGAAGCCCATAGATGAGAAGAAAAGAGGATTGGCTCAGAGAAACGAATAAAAATGGTATTTTCTTGCTTTACCTTCTATATTTAGAAAACAATAGTGTTAATCAAGATATAATTAGAAACTTTATCTATTAATTCGAACAATAGAAGCCAATACAAAAGTAACAACCAGTGAATCATTTCTTTTTCCTCTAAGCGGGATTGTTCCTGTTCACAATTGCTCTTGCCTAGTGTGCTTCATTTGTAAAACTGCTTTTTCTGAGTTTCTTTATTAGGATTTCAGTTATTGATAATCGTCCAGAATCTTCCTTGAATTCCAGCCAAACAAGCCATTGACTTCAGGGAGGTTGCATGAAACTCAGAGGAGCATTTGGCAGAATGCTTTGTAGCCAAATTCCGGTGGTTAAATGTCTGCTTGTTCATTTGATATGTTTATAAATGAAACACATAGGTCAAATTTTCAAAGGTCTATGAAGCAGTTGAGCTGAGTTAAATGACCTGCTCACCTGGAAAAAACCCCACAGCTGCCCGTGCAAATCATTTGATTGTGTGCTGTTTGCCAGTGGGTGCATGCAAACGCATTTATTGAAGGTATACAAGCGATTTGTTAGGCTTATGTCCAGCTTTTGCAATGTTGGGTTTTTGTATAAAAATTAGGATCAGGAAATGCTTTTCATTCTAATTTTTGTTCTCGTGTATTTGAATAAACAAAGTGGCGCCGGACTCTTCTAAATTTCCAGATATTTGGGTGCACAGAGTTCTGTCCTCACCCTCCCTCGCTGCCTGTATTTCTTTTCCTTAGTTATCTAGTTTTTCTTCAGCAGCCACAGCTAGGCAGAGTAGCATCATTTATCACTACACAGAGTCTGTTTTAAGTTTTCTGTTTCTGTTCCAAATATAAATCTCTGGAATAGCATAGTCTTGCATGCATCAGGCAGTTGTCCTACTGAAATAGCCCGCAATGGTCTTTCTCAGCATGCAGGGTCTTTGAAGATCAAATAAGAAAGGTCAGTCTTTAAGTAACTCGGGCAATGATGTTATCGAGAAAGGGTCAGAACTGGTCTAGCAGTCTCATAGAAGAGTGACTCCTGGGTCACCGGCTACCGTGTTGCAGGTTAGTTCTCTGCCTTCCATTGGTGGTGTTTACAACTGGAACTATCTATATTTGTAGGCATTGTGACTTGAATGTCACATGCTGTCTTTGTACAGTATACTCTATTTTAGGAAGGATAGTGATTGATGTCCATCGCTTGATCCAATACAGAAGGCTGTTTGCATTATGTTTCCCATGCTTATTCCTTCCCCTTTTATATTTGCTGCTTTATTGAAAAGGCCCTTTTAGGCTCATCTTTCCTAGTTCATGTGACGTATACACATTTAGTGACCTCAGATTATTCGGAAGGGGGGAGGCAGCGTGCCTGTTTCCTAGGAAATGTTGAATTTAGTAAAATGAAGCGACTTCACCCACTTGATAGTCTCCTTGTAAGATATGCTATAAACGATATGGAAAATTATATTTGTCCCTGGTACGGGAGAGATGGGAAGAGGTGTTTTCTAGGAGCGGTTTTTTTGGGTGCATTAATGACTGGAAGAGAACAGTGAGGCACAGCTGTTTGACTCTAGTAATTTAACACTAGCCGTTTCTGGAATAGTCTTGGAGAGAGTTCTGCATGAATGAATCCTTGAGAAAGTTATGGTTTCTGTGTTTTTACAGTGAAATAAATTTTTTCTTAAAATATGCATGATTTACAAAACATCTCAAAATGCTATTTTTGCTTCCATTTTATAAAATTTGCCTTCACAGATAAGCTTTCGGGTGTTTCTTGATGCGCTATATCAAATGTGAAGACCGTTTTGAGGAAAATAAATCTGATGTTTTCCTGTAGCCCTGACCAACACTGTAGTCTAGATTTGCAGTAATTATTTCTCAGTATAATTGCTGAAATTTCGTTCTTATGAATTCTAAGGGTATATAACAGTCTGTCTTATAAATACGTATAAATAAATATATATAAGTCTTATATCACAGAGGCACTCAGAGGTTTTTAATTATGTCACTTTGTATGGCTATAGACATTTCAAAGCTCTCCTTTGTGCTCTGTTATAAACATATTTTATTTCTTTTGAAGTCTGTGTGATATACATACTAGCAATTAAAAACCCAGCTCAGGCTTTGAGACACAAGGTCTTCTTAATTAAAACTCAAACAAAAGCTACAAGCAAAAGCCCCACTATATGATTAAGGTCTAAAGTGTTATGATACATTAGAATCATTGTTAACTGCTAGGATTTAAAAAAATCAATACACAGGAAAAAGGATCAACTGGTTCCAATTAGTGAAACCAATGAAAGCATCCAGCAAAACATAAAAAAACAACGCAACCCAGAACCCCTACACCCAAATCCTTAAGAAATTGGTCCTGATTAGAAATATACCACAGGCTATAAAGGTTTCTCGTAATGTATTTATTACCATAATCCAATGAAGTGATATGTTAACTTTATGTTGTGCTCTCCAAAGCAGAGGGATATTTTTTGCTTTGCCATTTCTCAGGTCATTAGCATTTTGTGTAATGTGGTACAAAAGCTACGTTTCCAGGTCTCACCTGACCTTGTAAATTAAGTGGTACCTTTCTGAATGACTGAATATTTCAGAAGCCCTTTCAATAGTTAATGTCTGCGTACTCTTTAGTCTGATTTGCTTGAAGAAGTTAATGGCTTCCAAAACAAAAATATTTTGGTTAAACTTACCATGCCCCATTGTATCTATTTGTTATGATTAAGATACCAATATAATGCTTTAGGAAGCATTTTTTCACTGAAAGGGTTATTAAACATTGGAATAAGCTGCCCAGAGAGGTGGTGGATTCGCCATCCCTGGAGGTGTTTAAGAAAAGGGTAGATGAGCTGCTTAGGGACATGGTTTAGGAGTGGTGGTGTTTTTATCAGGGTAGGTTAATGGTTGGACTTGATGATCTTAAAGGTCCCTTCCAACCTCACTGATTCTATGATTCTATGATTCTATAATTAGTTAGGCTAATCACTTGTGTGAATTAGATTAAACTATATGGTCTTATGTCATATTGATTTTTTTAAAATGAAATACTCTTCTCCAGAACCTGGGTTTAAACAGGCATACCCCAAACTGTACGGACAGAGGGTAGTTCTGTGGAAATGAGTAGGACGGCTCACTGCACATACTGCTATTATTTAAATTATGCACATGTAAATCTTGGCAGGATTGAAGCTGTACTTAGCGTAAGAAAAACCCAAAGTCAACGTTTTTGTTGCTCTGGTCTTTTGGTCAGAGGGTCATATTTCAGTGGCACCTATCACAATCATGCCTGCTTCTAATGTTAAAAATTAATGACTGTTACCATTTCTAGTTCTTAAAAATCCACAACTATAAATTACATTGTAATCAACCTTTCACATAAATCAAGTTCTCCATATTGTTGAATACATTTTAGATATAATATCAACCAGGATGAATGCAGTATATTTCTAGGCACACAATTAATTTGTTACTTACTGCAATCACATATATCTCTATATTTTTTACCTTACCGGTGTATGTTTCTAAGCTTAACAACTCAGAGCTAAATACATGAGCTCTGTACTACACTCTACATCAATGGGACTTATGTGCTGTGTTCTGGTGAACTGTCCCCCAAATAGTGTACTAAGAAATAGTATCAACTGTTCATGACAAAAAGGAATAAGAAGGATAATGATGCTGATAATAAGGAACTTGAAACAGCAATAGGTTTATTTGGCACATTAGAAAAGCCCGCCTTCTGGAATTTGATCCATTCTTCGTTTGTACAAATAGCGACAATAACATGTATGGTATTAAAAGGTGTTTATTTTCAATGCCATTTAATTTTTTAGCAGAAAAAGGATTGAATATAACCTAAAAATTACAAGTGGGTTTTCTTCACTTTTTCTTCAAAAATTTGCCATTTTCTTCTGTTAGTAGGTTGTTTTGGTATCGCGTATATCTATTTTTAATTTTCATTATATCAGTAATTGTTTTCTTTCATAAATACCGAGCCTTTAACAGTAGTCGAAAGGCTTCTATGTTGAAGAAGCCTATCACAACTTGGAATTTAAGGCCTTCTCTTGTGATACTGGATGTCAGTGGCAAATTTCCTTTTAACTCAAATCCCAGCTTAGTCACCAATAGAGTTGCTTACGTTTAGCAAAATAAAACTTCTGAAGACAAATATGCAAGCTCATATGAAAAATTAAGTGTATATGTAGGAGTTTGCACTGCTAAAACAAGAGTGGAAGATCCATTTCTTGTGTTCCATCATGCTTCAGTGCTTTTGGCTTTTTGGTGCTGTAGACATATAAAGTCAAATTCTAATAAATTACTGAATGTGAGCATTTGTCTAGAAAGACGCATATAGGCACAGTACTGAAAGGACTGAAATTTTCTGATCTATTTTTGTTCTCGGGAAACCTGTAGATGTACTTTATCAGTCTTTTGTCCCAGGAGTTTCATATTAAGGAAATCTTTGATTTAAGTGTCAGATACAAAGAATACTCCTGCAGTGTTCTGTCTCTATAGATACTGAGCAACCTGGGGAAGGGTGTAGGGAAAGGGCAAACATACAGTAATATTTCCTCAATATATTCTTCCAATTTTCCATGAAATATGATTAATAGGCTTCTTGATTCAGAGGTGGTACATTCAGGTTAAATGGCCCTTGATAGAATTATCATCTATGAACATGTCCAATCACTTTTCAAACCTTTAATAGACAGCTGGAAAATCTGGGGGGATAAGCTCAGCAGTTAACAATATGCTGTATATTTGAACTTAGTACCTTCTAGGTGTCCCCTAGATCTTGTATTGCAACGGGCACGGAATGGTTGTTCCCTGTTCATTTTCTGTGTTACGCTACATTCAGTTGTCTCTTCTCCTGGTTGAAAAGTGAATATATAAATAAATATATTTATTTATTCCTTACATGAAAGCTGTTCTGTACTTTGGTCATTCTCCTCACCCTTCTCTGCAGTTAATTTGGAAAAAAATCTTTTCCACAAAATATCCCTATTCTGAGCAGCATCAAACTTTGGCACCAATTAATGAGATCCTTTGTAACAATCGTTTTTGCCTCAGTTGGTTTTAAGCTCCCTTTCTGAATAGGGAGTCTGTCCTGACGAGGGGTCTTGGTGTCTGGATGTTGTGTGGTAATGAGAGCATCCTGATGATATCAAAGATATCAGATTTTTTTTTCTTAAAAGGCATGTGAAAAATACCTTACTGGGAACTTTACGAACTGTGGACCCAGGGGTGGCTCAGAAGTGTCATCTGCAAAACTTAAGGGACATAGCCTTAGTATGAAGGAAAAATGAAGTAAGAACACATTTGAGAAACTTGCATGCAACTGAGAATAGCAAGAATATAATGTGCAATCTGACACAGCCACTGCCTCAAAAGCCTAAGCTCAATGAGGAACAGCAGAAGAAATACAGAAAGGGTTGTCCATGTCCTCTCTAAACAAGATGACCCTTTGGAAGAGGTGAACTATCGGTATTTTTTTCAAGAGGTCTTGACTTGTCTAACTGTGTCGCCTCGCTTCGGATCTGACCAATGACATCTGACAGTTTTCTGCTGAAGGGCAGATCTAGACAAACTCAGCTCATTTTCTGTGTTTTCACCTCCTCCTGCTAACATTAAAGTGATTTCAGGCTAATCAGGATCCCGTTGCTCCAATCAGGTCAGTCACGATACCGCCCTCTTGGTGAGTGAAGTGGTCTCAGTTCACTGTCTCCCATCTATCCCTCCCCAAATATTCATTTTGGATTAAAGTAAATAGTTTCTCTCTTTTCCACTCCCTCCAACTTTCATTGGTTCTGGCATGATTTGCCAATGGAGAAAATTTTCAAAAACACTAGAAAGATGAAGTCTTGTCAATTAATATGAATATACGAATTGTAAAGCAGATTGAGAGTGCTATATTGAAACAGTTTCCACAGAAAATTGTTCAAACAGAGGAAACAGAAATAGATCTCTATTAAGGACATAACCTGCCCTGATTCCACGAGTTCATCATAGATATTACCCTCTGTCAATAGAATTAGTAGATTTATACCCGGGCAGCTTGATCAGAAATGGTTCTTTGTCATTAACTCTCACACTGAAATCCTGTCATTATATACGTGTTTTTCCTTACCCTTTTTTCTTTACCTTACTGTTAGTTTGACCCCCATATCCTAATATTTACCTTGTTCTGTATCGATATGAATTAACAGAGTTTAATGTTAGTCACATTGTCATAAATGTTCTTTACAAGATTAAGCTGAGACCTGCTCAATAGCTGTTTAAAAATTGTTGCCCCGTCGATAGCAGTAATGAGAGGCTAACACACTCATGTTGGGAATGAATCCTCATGTCTATTAAGATTTGTTTGAATAGGTTTCCATCACAACAGGTGCACAATTATTTTATGAGTAAAATATTATCAGCCTTCCAAATTAGCCAGGGCAAAATGCAAGTTGTCTGATTAAATAATCAAACCCAATACTTAAAATGCACTTGATTTCCACAGGAATTTTAAGATGCTAAGTCCCAGTCTATCAGTGAAACTGTGATTGTTTGCAGCATGCAAGTAGCAGCTTGCAAAGTATCCCGTTTGGTATGTTTTACATGATTCATCCTACATTATACAAGACAAAACCGCTAAAAAAGCGTATAATAATAGGTTTTACTTCTATTCAAACAATTTTATTCTACCAATGAAGGTATTACACTGTGCATTAAAATCAGAAAAAAAGCGGGCCTCTAATGGAAAATAGTTTGAAAGTGTTCTGCATTCAATTAGGAGGTGCATCAGTTTAGAAATACAAAACCCCATGTTGTTTTTTAAATAATTTAGTTTATGAAGGGGGAGGGAAAAAAGGAAAATCCTCTGAATCAGTGCAGTGTGGAGATCACATATGTCACCAGTTACTGAATAGCGCGGTGAGCACAGTGACTCAGAGACCCAAGAAATGGGGAAAATCTGAAACAGTAGGTTCACCACAAAGGGAAAACTTAGCAGTGCAGCTCTTAGACGCAGATGATATACAGGTAACTGTTTGTTTTCATATCTCGATCTGTTTGTCAATCAAGGAATGCTATGAATCAGGAGATGGGATCTCAAATACAAAACCACAAAGTCAGAGACAGCATCTGGAGGAGCTCCAAGCCACAAAAATTAGGGAAGAAGCACAGAGGGAACAAAAACTGTAAATTGATTCTGTCTCTATATACATTGAATTTAAATAATTGTGTTGATACATCAGTAATAATAATTGCTGATAAAAATTATAGTCCTTATTTTGGGCAGCAATATGTTTTACTAAATGTGAAATTAAATGCAATTTGTATTAATTAGGGATAATATGAAAGTATGTAAGTGGTTGACATTTCCGACATTTTTAAACATACTACTATATGTGAAGATACATCTTTTGCATTTGTTTTGACTTTGAAATACTGCCGATTGATACATGCCCCATATGTGTTCTGCTGAAATAAGATTACAGTTCTATCCCCTAAGATCAGAAAATTATTTATAGACAAGGTTCACCACACTTTGAAATTTAGTTACGGGATTTGATCACTGATGTAACTGTTTACTAGACAACTGTAGTTCTCTCTGGAAGCCGGGATACAGTCTTATGACAGATACCAAACAAAAGTCTACTGTTAAAATGCAGCTATTCACGTTGCAGGATTTCAAAAGTCAGTGTAGTGTATACAGACATTTTATGTAGGTTTGTACAACTTAAGTTTTTCTAAATGTGGGAAAGCTTGCAGCGACTTCAAGTTTTGATTGGTAACATCAAAGGAATACAAACAGAGGTTTACTAAGGAAGGTAAAAAAAATGAAATGGGCAAAACTGTTCTGTGGTTTATTTTTTCAGATTTATTAAGAATCATAGAGTTCCTTTTAACTTGTAACTGAAAGAACTTCTTTTTACCTTCACTGCTTTACTCTGGTGCCAGGATCCATTTGCCCACATATTGTTGAGATTCTGCAACAGTCACAGGATGACTGTGGATTTTCTCTTAGGGGCTGTAGTGAATAGAGGACTCCTACTTCAGGATGTGTTCGTAAATTAATTAACCCTCTTCCGTATTTTATTGGGTTTTTTCCTCCCAAGGGTCTTACAGTGTAATTTTGGGTGTCTCAGACTTCAGCCAGACATGAGGGTGCCCACTACTTCTGCAATGTCAGGATTTTTCTAAAAAGAAATACTTTAGCCTATCAGGTTGTGGTCTGCCACTTTTCAAGATAACACTTAACAAGATACAAAGGCACTTTGGATCTCTCTGCATACGCTCAGATAACATATCCCACCATCAGACAAACATGAACATTTGGTGCCATAGTAAGAATTCTCCATCTGCTGACCTGGAAAACCCGTAGTCGGTCTCCACACATAGCTGAAGTTTAGTTAACTTGATAGATAGGTACGTCTCTTCTCTTCTAGTTCCCTTGCATGCGTATAGCGCTGACACTGAGAAAACCACTTTTCTAAATTCTAGTTACAACTACTGAAAAGGGCTATGGTGATAATCAGCAAATCACCCGTGACAAAATATAGGTGTTACTATAGCACGTCGGCTGAATCTGCTGTAAGGAATTTACATTATGACAGCTATGCCTATGTAAAGTGTTTGTGTTTGAATGCATTAAACATAAAAATTAATATAAAGTTCAAGTTTGGAAGTGAGGGAAAACTGAAGATTTGTGTAATGAAAGTGAACATTGTTTAACTTGTTTTAATGAAATAGTCTTCACAAAGGAGAAGAGTGTTCCTTGCAATAGGCCCACTCCAATACCTGCAGCATGATATATAAAAGGAAAACACTGCTCTTCACCGACCAAAGTCAGATTCTGTAGGTCAGCTGGCATCACCAATGACAGGGCTGAGACTGTGGCTACTATCCAAAATGGCAACATTTGTAGACTCAGTTTCTGTGATAACAGCATCTGAGAGGTGTGTAGTTTTTTTTTTTTTTAAAGAAAACTAACATGCTGTTTTTCATTGGAGTTCTGAAAGAGTTCATTTTCTGTTGTTCATCAACTCAAAGTTATATGATATTTGTTTAATGTTCTTGACTGATAGCTAGAAGATAGGACATGGTTAAATGATATGTGAGAATTAGAAAGTTAGTTGGTAAATTAGGTGGCTTTTGCCATGCGTATTTATTCAAGCTTTTATGGTAGTGCTCTTTTTTTTGTCAGTGTTAGCTATGTCATAGAAGGCATAGAGTGGTGTAGTCGGTTAAGCAACTAAGTCTCTCCTCTTAAAGTATATACACCGACTTAATACCTAAAGCAACACTGAGTGCTCAAGTTAGTAAAAATCTTTATTTTTTGCATAGGGAAATAAGTGTGAATAAGTGTGTGTGAGTGTTGCCTTATAAATGCATTTTCTGTATTGTCTTTACATGTCAAATTAGTATACGTTCATTCTCTTAGCCAAGCTGGTGGTCTTATATGGACTTTTGTCTGTGTATGTTGAGTCCCTGATAGATCTGAAAGCTTACTGCAAGCTGCTGAGGTCCCCTAAACGCAGAACATTTAACATACACAAGAGCAGAAAAATCTCATCTTTGCTATTGCATATTAAGCCAATAATGGAAGAGCTCCAAGAAAGAATTTGAAAATTTGTGAGTGAATGCAGTCCTTGCTACTTTGAAGTTACCAAAGTGCTGGCGTTAGATGCTTAATGTAGTTTTTAAAACATAGCCATAGATCTGTCTGCAATAGTAAGAGCCCTAAATCCCTTAAAAAAAAAAACCCGGCCCAGAGACACCTAAATCTAAGAAGCCCCTTGGACAAATACCCAAGATCTTTACAGATGCAGCCAGATTGGAATTTTGATGTGTATTTAAAATTCATAGAGAGGAAATGACCATAAAATACATCGCTTAAGTCAAAATTATTTTGCAGTCACAATTAGCCTTCATCTTAATTGGCAGTATCTCAGCTTCACAGTTACACTGATGTAACTTCTGAGAAACACGGCAGAAACATTGCATCAAGTTGCAATAGGTATGTTGTTCCAGGCATAGCTCTTTTTTTTTAATAGGACACTTAAAAGGAAGATGATAAACTTTCAAAACCAATTGAGAGAAGTTTCGGTAGAAATCTGTTTTCCCTGCTCCTGCTTCTTCTTCATTTCTGTTTTCAGTTTTAGTGTCTTGTTATGAAGGGAAAATAATGATAAAATTGCAGTCACTGTAGAAATAAAGTAATGAAAATGCAACTCGAACAGCGTTTTATTGTCTTACGGAGAGAGGAATAATTAGGAGATCCCAATTTCTTAAATATATTCCAGGTCTATTTATAAAATATTGAATTAGAATGCTTTTATAATGAAATTCAAAAGCTCTTGGTGTATTTCCTACATGCTTCCAGTATTTCAAAATTTATTCTTAATTATCCTTAGACTGTGCTTAAAGTTGTGCCTGAGTCCAGGCCCTTGAATATTAAATTATATTTAGTCTTTTGAATAGGCAGTATCTATACTTTCATTCTGAGTGATCCTGTTTGAGCGGTAGAATACATACATAAGCGCAACAAAATAACATGATACCGCTCTGGTTTGGGACTGTGAAGAATTTCATTACCAGTGATTCTGTAGCGAAGGGCTGTGTTAAATGTTTTGGTTTGTGATCAACTAGGTATACAAATAAATTGAATTAAGAAAATATCCCACTGTACTTTTAGTGGCTTCTAAGAAACATCTGGCTAAACATACTCATGTTTGTGGTTAGAGTATAATTATACCGGAACACTCTTAGAATATGTGTGGAACTTCGGTCTGCAAATGTAGGCCACCTCCTTTGTACTCTGGTTAATGTGATTTGGGAGGTTTTTCTGCAGTTAGAGAACTTGACTGATAATTTTGTGGCGTATTTCATAGGAGCACAACAAGCTTATCGTAGAAGTCTAATTTGTTCTGGAATGTGTTCTATTTATTTATTTATTTATAAGATAAACCTCGAGGGGACAATAAGTATGGTTGACTTGTTTGGGTTTTGTTTCTCATACCCATACACTGAGGTTGTGCTTATTTCAAAAGACACCAGATAATTCAAATCTGTAGCATTAATATGCTCTGCTGAATTGGTTTTACAGATTACTTGGTTGTGCATAGCAGATAAGTAGCACTTTCAATTTATAACTGTTTGATTATCAAAGAAATTGAAAATAATATTCAGATTTACAAGCCTGAAGCTGCCAATTTTGACCACCTAATGCCATTATTAATGAACATATCAGTGGACCTGCTTGAAAGCCCACTGAAATAAGTGTAAATCCTTCAACTGGCTTCTGTGGGCACATTCTAAATGTATAAAATGTTGTTGCTTTTCCATACATATCAAAGGCTTTTGACTAAATTGTCTCTTCTCAGATGAAGTAGGAAGTTTCTTCTTTACAGCTTCCATGATAGACAGGCTATGCTAATGTCCTTGTTTTGCAATAAACTTTGCTTCTTCATTACTTATCACCAGAGGCAATGAAAATCTTCAGAGGCAAATATAAGTTTTTCATTGATATACTTGTTTGTATTTGTAAGACATGAAAGATGAACATGTAATTAAGATCAAAATTAAAATTTATATTTAAAGTATATAAATCTTGCAGTACTAATACTCCTCATATTTATATTTAGACATCTCTGAGTGGTGTAGCTAATAACTACTAACTAAAAACTCATGGAAGTAACTTATTTAATAAGATATAAAAAGTAACTGCAAGACATCATAAGTCAGAGTACATTTCACAGGGGCACGTCTCCTCTCCTGTGTATAACGTGCATTCTGGAGGCAGTAGAAAAAATGCATTTGGGTTACAATTTTGAGTGTAGGAAGAGAGGCAAGATTCCTAGAGTGTTTTGGAGTGGCATCCTCAGTGTCAGCTTTAAGGCAAATGAACTCCAATAATTGAATCCCAATATGTACATCGATCAGCCTGTTTATAAAAAAGCTGCAATGGCACCTGTGGAAAGGATCTTTTTCCTTCTTGCACCCATAGAGAAAAGTATTGATTCCTGTCCTTGTTCTCATAGACCTTCCTAGTACGCAGATGCTCAGGTTCAATGTAAGACACCACACAGTCCTCTTTAAAACTGGATTAGGTCCACAGGAAGATACAGCGATGACATGGGTTTTTACCTGATTTGCACATGACCAACTGGACACATAAAAGCTGTACGGACTTAAAATGTTACCTTTTCTTACCATCACCCCATGTATGTATTTATAGACATTACAGTGCAAAGTATTCCTCACTATTTAAAGAGAAGAATCATGCTATTTCTGCAAATACTGTGACAAAAAGCAGAAAAAAAAATTTAAACCCCTCCTTTTCTGTAGCTTGCTGTTTAACATGGCAAACTTAATTAAAACATAGGATTCTTTTTCATCTTTCATTATGAATCTATAGTTGAGAAACGCGAGAAGACTGAACAAACAAGCAAAAGCTTCTTTTCCATCATGAACTTTTTTATCACAGACAAATATCAGCTAACGAAATCACAAGTAACTGTAAGTTCTGTTATATAGGGAAATTAATGTCATCTAATTCATACCAGCTATACTCATCAAATGAGATATTAAACTAACTTCCTCTAAACTCAGCTTCCTTCCAGTAATTTTAATGCATGTACATATACAATTCTCTTTCCAGAATAAGATTAGATAGAACAGATATTCAGTTCATCCCTGTGATTGAAGATACAGTTTTTAATTGGAGAGCTCTTCCTTACAAACAAGTGCTTTTTTGCACTTGCACCACAACAGGAAGAAATACTAGTTTAAAAAGAATGAAATATTGTACAGATCACTTGGAATTGTATCATGTTTACATAATAAAAAAATAGGATTCATTTTGAAGAGTGTCATGGTACCCAGAAATCACTTGTTAAAGTTAAAATTGAATATGGAAACAAAATGAATTTTATCCAGCTGTATGCTGTTATGAAAGAACAATCAATGAAATGGAGCAATTTCAAAATCAGTCCTGAATTCTCCATTTACATTTTTTTTCCTCCAGCAGACTCCTAATCTTTTCGTGTTGGTTGATAAGGACCTACTTATTCGAGACTGTCATCAATTGTGACTCTCAACATTGTAATTCCAAAGAAGATACTACCTATGATTGTATAAGCAAAACAAAATATCATTTCACATCTAAAAGAGGAAGTTACAAAAACATATCTTACACCTTTTACTGCAATGATTTATATGAATATTAGAGATGACTTGGCGTTCGTATGTCAGACCATCCGTTCCTCCATATCAAGGCACGGGTGCAAATATTCACCTGGAACTAAAATATTTTTCTTATATTGTGGAAATGAAGGGTAGGGTTTTTCTATTGATTTCAAACATCTAAAACATTACTTAACTAAATGAAGATATAGTGACACTACTAGTGCAGCAGAACTCCATTCAGTAAATTTTGCGTGTTGGAAGAGGAAAAAAAAATTGAAAGAATTATCCAGAAAGCAAAATAATGTTTAGGACAAAATCTGATTGTGTTGGAATCCCTCTGAAGCTGCTGTGAAAGGTGGGGCAGTACTTCTCCGAGTAAGCACCGCATTCTCAGTTTCATACTAAGCTATAAGCTGCTTAAGGAGAGAGGTAAGAATTTAATAATTCTTAAGTAAGAATTTAATAAGACGGTGCATTTGAAAAGCAGCCTCAGACCGAAACCCGTGATGGTGCTTTAGAATACATATACATGTATAGGCTTCTTTACTAACATTTTGACATACGTGATATAGTGAGTTTTTGAGAAATAGAGAGATAGAATGTCATTAAAAACGTTAGTCCATAATGTTCAGTGATGACATATTTTGCACTTTGATATGTCTGCTGTCGGTCCTCTGATAATAAAATTTCAGCCAAAGCTGATGAAAGAATCCATGTGGTTTGAGTCAGGTTCAGAGATAAAATAATAGGGAAGGTGAACAACTGGCTTCGCTTACTATTTGTGGGAACGTGGGGATCAGTTCTCATACTATTGTAAAGAAAGGATATTTCTACTGAAGTTTCTGGTTCTTACGAAGAAGCTACAAGCATTGTGAACACCATTGTTATTGAGGGACTTGATTTTTCTGATATTTAGAACTTGTGTTGTGTCTTCAGAAGGAAAAACTTTGGTTACCTCCATTTTCCTATGAGACTTCCCCTGTTTTGTTGTGTGAGAGCTTAAAGCGTTATAGGACTATTGGGTTGGAGTTAGTTGTACAGCCTTTGTAAATGAGAAAAGTTACAGTATTTAGATTTCAAACCTTTTTAATGACTTTCTTATCTCCTTAAATAAGACAGAACATCTGCCTGCTATTGTTTTTTTTGTGCTTAATGTGTGTTCTCTGATAAGGAAAGGTGAAACAATCTTGTGCCATTTTAAATTAAGATATTAACTTCCACAAAAAACCCAACTGGTAAACATGATCTGTGTTGGGGATGTTTGCACAGAGAAGGTTCCCGTAAGTTTATTCCTACTGTGACGTTTAAGTATTTCTGCTATCCTTATTAACACAGTTTCTGGCATCTCATTGTGGTTTTTCTACAGAAGAGGAACTGTTGTAACATGACAGTTAGATTTTCTCTTTTTTTTTTTTTTTTTTCCTGTTTACCAATTCTTTTCCAATACCTTTTTTATCCTTTGGATTTTTTGTTTTTAATGTACTATATCCTTCTGTTGTATGGCCCACAAATACAGTTTGGAATCTTTACTGTTCCTGTCATCAGAATAACATCCTCCTCTCCTTCTCCCTCCCTGATCCAGGGAAGTACTGTCATCTGTATTTAAATGGAAAAAACTGAAACTGAAGGTCAGGATATTTTTTCAGCTCTCTCAAGTCCTGAATGAGTACCTTAAATAGATGGACCATCTTTCCTCCTCTCCTGTCTGTAATTTTTTTTTTTTTTTTTTTTTTTTTTTACTTAAAAAGCACTGGAATTAGCATTAGAGTCAATAATAATACTAATAATACAAATTTTGCTCTCTGTATTTTATTTTGGTGTGCTATACCCTGGGATACAGTCTTCTCAGTTAACAGAATAAAACTACTCATTTTTCTTTTCTCTTTACTTTGCATTTTAGTCTTCGTGACACTGTGCAGATTATTCTCAGGTTGTGGCCTCTGCTCTATCATTATATTCTAATTCAGCAAGAACAGGTTGGCTGGGAGTTTTTAGTGGCAATGTAAAATACGTATCTCTCTGTTTATATCCAGTATTATCACATTTTTCCCACACAGAGTCTGAACACCTCATATTGAGTACATATGAAGCGTTTCTAAAACCACTGAAAGCACTAAAGCATTCATAACCGAATCTCTACTTGCTGCTGAAAAACCGTAGGAATAATTTATTCAAAAAATTGTCATCTTCTTCCTTCCACATGCACATGCATGAATTAACACTTAATTTGTACTTGAATTAACACTTAATATGTACTTCTAGTATTATATAGAATATAAGGTGACAAGCTCTTCTAGAGTTCGAGAGTAATTCTAAGAAACTGGCTAAAGTTGGTTTTATTTCTTTTTTTTTTTTTTTAAATAGCAAACAATACTAAAGTAGAATTGTATATATGAGATAGTAACAAAATCTCTAAACATAGTTAAAGTCCTCCAAGGATTACATCAGATAGAGTTGTTCTTTTCACGTGTGTTAAAGAAAGTAAGGAGTCCAAGAGATTTGTTGGAATTCTGCTTTTCTCTGGGCACCGGTTTGGAGGAGGGGGAGGTTGAAGCTCTGGCTAACATCACATTCTTTCTTACATTCCTGACATGGATTTACTTTTTAGGACTCAACTGTGGATTCATCATATCCCTAAAAATGGGGCAACGTATCATTGGGCTGCTCCATGAGCTGACCAGACACTACCCAATCCAATCCTTTGCCTGGCAGATTACTTTGACAATTCTGGAGCTGTTTGGTAGTATCTTGTGAAGAGTTTATATTGGTCCAGTCACTGCAGCGTCTTTCTTTTGAATATGTTGGTTTCTTTTGGTTAGAACTGTTGTGAAAAACAGTCAAGAAAAAACCTCTGAATACAAGAGATTCCTCAGGAAACACTTGAGAATTTCTAAGAAACAATGAAAGAACAAAAAGTCCAGAAAACACACGAGATCAAAAAAGAAACATTTTAAAGGCCATGAAAGAAACATTGTCTCAGCAGAGATTGTTATTTGCAGGAGCAAAGCTAAGGTACAAGCATTTGCTGGGAAATGCTAAGGCAGGTAAGCCTGCCGCAGTTGCCATCAGGTGATGGCAAATCGTTAGGGGAAATATTCAGCTGGATTACTGTATACCTTCCTGGGACTTATTTGTTCTTGATGCAGAATAACTTGTTCTGTGATTTTTGAAGTCTGAACAAGGGATAAATCCTTCAAATTCTTTTGAGAAGCAAAAAAAACCCCTCGAGTGTGACACTTTAAATGGTCAAATAGGGTACAGTCGAACCTGAACACTTAGAGGTGCAATGATAAAATGAGGACACTGTGAGGCCCAGGGACTCCTGTCTCTAC
Source organism: Vanellus vanellus (assembly GCF_965231255.1). Classification (NCBI taxonomy): domain Eukaryota; kingdom Metazoa; phylum Chordata; class Aves; order Charadriiformes; family Charadriidae; genus Vanellus; species Vanellus vanellus. The sequence goes on along the minus strand of NC_138911.1, from coordinate 14,900,365 downwards.
CCCAGCTCAATGTCAGGGGGAGACCTGGACATGGATTGCTCTTCTGCACGTGTACTGTCTCCCCTGGTAGGCAAAGCGTATGTGTGGACTCTATGAAAGCCTCGATATGAGCCAAACTACGTGGTGGTGTGTGCAGAGCCCTGAGGTTTGCTGTGAGACGTGGCAGCAGCTCAGTTCGCAGAGAGGCAGAGAGGTGGCTGTGGTGATGGAGGTGCAGCTAGCCCTGCAGCCAGGGGGCCCTGCCCTCTCCCTCACCTGTCTCTGGGCATATTGATATGGAAAAAGGAAGGATCATCATGACCTCGCGGAGGTAATTCCATTTTCGCTCGGCTAACTGCGATTTTATGGCTAGTGTAGGAAAGACAGTCTGGCCTATGATAAGTTGAGGAGTGTATTAAAACTCTCCTGTTCTGCAACTCATCTTAGTTTCAAATCGCTAACACCTAAAAAATGGCTTAAGCATCTGAGGATTAATATATGTGAAATTAGGAAAAACCCTGCAGATTGTCAGTAAAGCATTATCATCCTTCTCATAAGCACAGCTAACTTAAGCCTTTTTTTTTCTTTTTTCTAAATCTGACAAACAGATTTTGCTCTACAGAATGTTTTCAGTAGTTCCTAGTATGAATTACTGTTACTTTATGGACATAGGGTACTAATTTTTCTTTGCTCAAAGCTTAAAACAGAATCATTTTGAGACATAAGGGGAGGGGGGAGGATCTCACACCTTCAGAAGAGAAGCTGTCCGGTGTGGTTTGCATGCTGGACATGTTTGCTGTGCTGCCTTCTGCACTGGGATGCTACAAAGCACAATGGAAGCATTTATAAAACTTTTTATTGACGAAGGACTGGACAGTAGCATATGGGAACATCAACAATTGCTAACTGATCATGAAATAAAGAAATTCCAGTATTCTAATGTTACAAAAAGAGAGGGGAAAAAAAAGTAATTCAGAACTTAGTCATATTGGTTCAGCTGTTGTAACCAAAGACTGATAAGATAATAGAGGTCTTTGTGGCTGTTTTCTACTGAAATGCTTTATCTTTATGATGCACTTGGGGCCCTTTAGAGTGGAAAGCTTTTTAAACTGCTGTTGGAGTTAGAACTCAAATTAGATGCTATTGCAATGGCAAGGGGGCTCCTTAGTCAGGCAGCCCTCACAAAGTGACTTTTATCTCCGAAGCCCTTCCATTAGATTGTTACTTTCTTCTGTTTTCCCTGTTTATTTTTGTTGACTTTTGCTGCCCTATTTTGTGGCATTTAAAAGGTGACCCAATCAAAAAAGGGTAAATGCTAAACGCTGGACAGAGCCTGTGAAGTAGAGACATCACAGCCTATCTGATGTGTGCTGCAGAATGCCGTGTTAGACAGAATGGTTTAACCAGGTTATCTCTGGGCAGCTAAGATCAAATACACTTTCTTTTATGTCTAGCATTGTATTTTTGCTTTCTTTTCAAACAATGTCCATTAAAAAAAAAACCCACAAACTAATAGAGGAATTGATTCATAAAGGCTTTCTGTTTTTTTTGTTTGGTTTTTTTAATGCTGAAATTGCTTAACTTGATTCAAAATCATTTTTGATTGTTGGTTGAATTGCTTTGGTTGATGATACTTTGGAATTGCAGTTAAGTGATTTGAAGCCCTTAGTTCCTGGCAAAGTCCACACTCTTCTTGCATTGCTGTCTCTTGATTTCACAAAAGTCACACTATGTGTTTATTCTAAAAACATAACAGGAGAAATCATTTGTGATTTATTCATTTGTATTTCCTGTAAGTACATGGGGCAAAAGTTAGTTTAGATGCAGTGCATAAACAAGCACGATGGTTGTCATGCTTTACACTAATCACAGAATTCAAGAGAACCAATAATACTTTGCAGCTGTGTAGAGATTCCATGCAAAGATCTCAAAGCACTTCAGAAGCATTAAGTAACCAGGCATAAAAACCTCTGATTGGTAGTGTTTTACTTTGTGTACATATTGGGAAACTAAGGCAAGCACATTCAAGAACCCACAGTAATTTAGTGTCACAGCTAAGAATCCTACTTCAGCGAGCTTTGGATCAGTCTGTAAATTTTTGGCTTGCTTATGACTCCAGTATTTTGTCTTTTATTTACTTGATAGAATATGTGGTTTTATCTTGTTTTCTTTTGCTGAGTGTCAAAGAGATTAGTCTAAGTTATCCTGTGTAAGTCTAGAAGTCTATTTTTTGTTTTTCCTGCTTATTTTTTCCCCTTACCAGCAGTTACTACTCTGCCTCTATCTCATGACAACTTGCCACAAGGACAGATCCAAATTTAACATTGAAAAGCCTCCTGTGTTTGTTGACAGGCAGCTACATCTGCATGTAGACTGAATATGTAGTAAGAGGTAATAGAAGCGTAAGGTGGTGGACCAGAGATTGATATAAAAACTATATTGTGTATCTATACTTACAAGATACTAGATTTTTAGTCTCTTTTTGCAACGCTTAAAGAAATCTAGGTAGATAAAATGCAAGATGATGTTTATGATTTTTTATTAAATGCATCACAAGATATATGATGATCTTTCTACTACTTTGTGTACCAGAAATCATGTGGTGCTGTGATCAGTTTTAAAAGGTAGGGTTTTGCCACAAGCAGAATTCTTTCTAACTGTAATTTTAAACCACAAGTTGAACTCTTCTCTTTTTCAGCAGATTTATAGCTACTTTTTATTTTCTCACTCCTGGTTATATTGACCTGTGACCAGAATTTCTCAAAAGTTCTCTTTGATGCCTTAGTTCTGTTCAATCTGACCATTTTATCTCAATTTGCGCTCAAATCCATACAAAAATAAAGGGTAAAACAGGAAGCACACAAGGAAAAATTAAAATATTGCTACAACCAAATTATTTTTCAGTTTATGATTATAAGCACAAAGGCAAGAATATATAAGCAAAGGGCTATCAAAAATATTTTTTCTGAACTTTTGATGAGACTAACTGTTATATTTTCATTTTAAAAAGTAGTCCTTAAACACTATCGACTTCCCACCAACACTCAAAATTTTAAATGCTGCTGGTAAAGGGAGTCAATGGATCAAATTCAGTATATCTGAAGTTACTGAAATAAAGGCCCCTAAGAAAAATGTGTCAATTTTAAAGGTCTTTCCTAACTGAAGACCATTTTGTGATAGAGCCAAAGGTTAATAAAATCAGTAGTGAATGTAGCAATTTTACAGATAAGCTATTCACAACAAGTGTAGTTACTTGAATAAAAAGCTAATTCAGTTCTAAAATGCCACATGCAGTAGCAGTGAATAGCTGCTTTTAGGTGCTTTCTGGAGGAGGATAAAATACAGAATCACAGCACTCTTCTTTTCCAGCATCCCTGGCTGCCTGTAAATTGCTGTGAATGGGACTGTAGGCTGACAGGCTCTATTAAGACAAACTGCCTTTCTCATCGGAGAGATAAAATAAATCAGGTGTTTAGTCAAATTAAAATACTTCAGATGGAGCAGGCCCTGGGGAGCACTGATCCACCTGACAAATCTGAGAGAAACTCAAGACAGATGTGTTTTGGGGATAAGGAAGACCCCATGGAAAAAAAAATGCACTGCTGTCTTTGGAGTAAGAGAATAGGATTAGAACAGAGAGTGAGCCGTGATATATAATATTTTATGGAAGCTGGCATATTTACTGTATATTTTTTAGTGAGCTTTTTGTTTTATCTGTTTTTATGGCAAATACATTTTACAGATAGCTATATTTTTATTTTATTTATAGATTTTTTTTTGAGTCAGCAGAAGAAGTTTATTTACTGATAATGGGTTTAAGAATCTCATTGCTTGCTGCAGTAAGTGGATGCAAAACAGATGATGATGGCACACAGCTACTGATGACCTCTCTTGGCCCAGCCAGATCTGCTCAATCTGGTCTGCATTCTGAGCAAGTTGGTTTTTATTGGTATTTAAACTGAAAAATAATGGTTGGGATTTTCCACTCTAAAATTAAATTATGCCTCCCCTCCACACTGTCATACAACAACATTCTGCATCTTATGCTTTTTCTTGTCTTCAGCAGTGTTTGGTTAGGTGTCTTGCAGCTTCATGGAGGTCTCGTTATTTTCCAGGAGCACAGTGTACATTTTGTGGTCATCAGTTCTATTCTGTTGTTGGGTTACATAGCACAGTACAAATTAAAGAGTACAGTACTTTAAATGGGGTCATTCATTTCAGATGTGTTTCTCTGGGGTGAAAAAGGAAAGAAAAGCAATTACTATGAATTCCTGAATAAGAACAGTTACTTCTGCCTGCTATTGTATAAAATTCAGAAAAAAAAAAAGAAAAAGAAAAAGAAATGACGTTACAAATTTGCTGCAACTATAGCAAATGGTTCTGACTACTCATAACAAAACAATCAAATTTTGTAGCCGTAGCAGGCGCTCCTTGTGGTAGCTTTCTACTCACATTATGAAGCAAGTACAAAGTATATAGAATAATATGGAAATGGAGCAGGAGATTAATCTCTGCTTTGGGTGTGTAAAATATTTTATGACTGTAAGATCACGAACCTTCATTACAATGCCAAATCTGCTTGACAGATGTGAAAGTCTCGAGCTCTGGTTTCCCAGGTGGCAGTGGATGGCAATAAGCATCATTTGAGGCAGCAGGTTGCTTCCCATTGGGTTTCTAAAATAGGTGGAGTGGTTGATCTCTTCCATTCACGATGAGCAAGGGAGTTTTTCTTTGGCAGAACAGTGTTTTATCCATGAAAATGAATTTCGGTATACAATAACATATTCAAAAGTGCCTAAATAGCATTTGATCCGTGGTGCAAAATCTTCAAGACTGAATAATACAGTTTGAGTGTTAAGGTAAGTCTGTACTGAAGTTGCAGGTAACGGAACTGATATCAACAGTGTGGAGCTAACGGATCCTGGCAAGGCAGTGTCTTCAGTGCAGACATATTCCTGGCCACATACCTGACTAAGCTAACTTTCAGAAATCTTCTTTTTGTTGTTGTTTTGGAACAGCCTTTTGCGTGGAACTCTTCTATTGCTTCAGTCGTGCATGTCACACTAAGGTTTTGCAATGAGTTGGTCTGAATAGTATGGAGTCCTTCAGGTTCTACTTCATGCATCCATCACACTTGTGACTAAGAAAATTGCTAAGCATTTCTAAAACTTCTACCACAACAGAAGTTACTAATTTTTCCTTGTCTGGAGGCCTGTGCCACACGTATACTGAATTAAGATTGGGCATTACAGGGTACTGAAACACCAGTTTGTTGCAGACTCTTTTAAAACTAAGCTAATTAATAGTGGCTAAGAAAGTGAATATTTTCAGTACTTTATGTTGTTCAATGCAATTAAGAAATGTACAGAAAAACAGGTACCATTTGTTTCTGGGAGTTTACTTTATTTAGAGTGAATGACTTAACACATGCAGTTTCTTTTTCAATAAAAAGCGGAGGTTTTCTTGTAGGCTGCTTTTGCAAATGAGACTGTTTAAGAATAATATTGGTCCCATCATAGAACGATGTAAGAAGTAGAGCTTCTTGGGTTTGTCACCTACTTGGCAGGAGTCTGTTTTGTCTTCCCTCTCCTTATGAAACCTGTCAACCTCTTTCTTCTCTTTCCTAGAAGATATCCATCCTACTCCTGGGAAGAAAGTGAGGTCGTAATTTTGGTGATGGTTTCTCTATTCTCTTTCAAGTCCTGTTCCTCACACTTTTTCTTCCTCTTCAAAAGTCCTATGACTTCTTTATCACAGTCCTCTATTGTGAATGGAGGAAGGGAAGCATGTGAATACCCTCTCTTTTGTGCCACTTATATTATTGTGGCAGATTACAGACCTGACCAGTTCTTGATTTCGTTTGCTTCTTGTCGAACTCTCAGTTCTCCTGTACAACATAAAATTGCTTTATTTATCCCATTTCTGACTGTAAACCCTCTTTCAGATACTCTTCCAATATTCCTGAACTGATAACTTACTGTAGTTATGTTATGTCTTATAGGGCGGTGGGTCTGAGATGCTCACACAAGGAAACACAGTGTATGGCTTGAATATAGTAGCTGACATTGCTGTTTGTGACAGAGTAATATGTTCAAACATAAGACGGGATATTTTTGGATTGATTTGCAAAAGGACCCTACTTAGGAGACCCATGCAATTTACCCATAAACAGACCATTAAGCATCATTAGTGCAAAGAATAAATGTACCGTAGTTTCATATTAATTAAGTGCTCTCTGTAGAGTAAACTTTGAAAGTTAAATGAAAATTTTTAAGCCATTTTCTCAGGTTGGGCATTTCTCTTAGGGACAAGTAGAGCTCATTTTTAATATGCATCCCATAACCAAAGCTTACATTTACCCAAATGAACCAGATATACGGGTATTTTAGAGAAATGATCAATAAGCTATTAAACTGCTTCTTCCACTGAACAGCATCTTTTAATATTTTTTTTTTAGCATTTTTACATACTTGGGGGAAAAAACCAACAACATATATAAAGTGAAGGAAAATTATGTCTAATAAACTGTGAGTGTATTTATCACGCTGGGCAGATTTAGATGGGAAAGATATAGGGATTTGTACACAGGGCATCGTTAATTACTCCTGTCAGAAAAAAAGAAATACTCTATATCTTTTCTGCTCCGATTTTTGTTGTGTCGTCCTCTGCTTAGAGCACAGCAAAGCTATGTGCTAGATTCTTTGGGGATTTGTTAGTAAAATACGTAGTCAGGCTGCCACTGGAAATAAGCATGTTGGTGATTCAGCCATTTTTTGGTGACTATTGCTTGGTAACTATTGTCTATCTCATATTTACAGTATATCTTTCCTGCACATTTAGGTACACCAGAAAGCCTGGCAGAAAAAGAGCGACAGCTCTCTACTATGATCACCCAGCTGATCAGCTTACGGGAGCAGCTCCTGGCTGCCCATGACGAACAGAAAAAGCTGGCAGCCTCACAAATTGAAAAACAACGGCAGCAAATGGACCTTGCTCGCCAACAGCAAGAACAGGTGAGGCTCCAAAAAAGAAACCTGTGAAAGCATTTCATGCAGAATGCTTATCATAAACACTGTTCTGCTTGGCGTTTCCTTTCATCTTTTTTGTTAAAGAGCTTAAATATCTTCAGAAATTACGTCTTTTTCCACAAAGAGGAAATATTATAGGACCCTGGAAAAAAAAGTGGGTGGGGACATTCAAATAATTTCTTTCCTAGAATAAATGGCATTTGATAGATTTCACAGTTCTTGTTTCTTGCCCTGAGACGCAATTTTGGGGAGTTACAAATTAGCCTGACTATAACCACTATTTAACTCCTCCTCTTTTTGACAAGAAAATAATTGATAAAAAGCCTTAAGCATCCTCAAACCTTCAAACATCTTCTACAAGTAAGGTTTGATTTGTTTGTTCGAGTTGTGTTTGGGTTTTGTTTAGGTGTTTGTTTGTTTTAAGATGCAGTTGTCCAAAGAGCTGTCCTTTTCTCATTGCACAAAAGTGTAACAACAGTGATCCCGTACACTAGTCCCCTAGGCATTAGATCAGACAGATACAAATTAATGTGTGGTTTTTAGGAATCTGACATTATTACTAGAATTATCTTTTCAGTTAAATGTATTTTATAGGATATATACAGCAATATATGCTCTGTTGATTTTAATGAGTTGTGACGTCTGATATTTTATGTGCTTGAGTATTTGCCCACATGTAGGAATATGGACTCATCCCCTAATGGAAAATAACATAAAGGAACACTGTAAAAAATCAGAAGTTAGAATGTCATTTAGCCATCCAGAGATGACACAGTAATTAACTATTGACACTTGTGAATAAGCTAGCACAAATTAATCTTGACACATTTGCAGACGAGTGATATCTTACAGTGAACACTTTGTAATTATATTTCAAAATGAAAATTAAATGACACTTAAAACTAGGTTGTCATGCTCAATGAAGCGAGTATGTAGCTCAACCGATAGGCAAATAAAATTCAGAATTTGAGCCACATGGTGCTTGTGTACCCTACTTTACTGTGTCAAGGCTATACATCAAGACTATGCTATGGCAATTGCATTGCGGGGTATTGGATACTTTTTCTATTACAGTACTGTTCCATTTAAGAGGAACCACTGACATTAGGTGCCTCATGGTATATTTCTGGTTTTCATCACAAAATGCCTATTCAAATAGTACTATATTGTACATACAGGTACAAAAAGCTGTTCACAAGCAGTCTGAACTCCGGCAGATCAGTGCCTTTGCACATGTAAACAAAGATCTCATCCTCGCCTTGGCTATAGCTTGCCATGTTAAGTAGCAGCCAGGACACCAGCAGCTCCAAACAGTTCTGGACATAGTATACTGTCTATCTGCGGAAAAAGATACAGCACTTGCAAGGCATGACCCATGATACAGCTCCATGCAGTGTCTGATTTCAGTGTGAAATTACAAATAATTCCTTTCTGAAGCTGAATATCATGATAATCTTTCTATTGCCTTCACAGAGATGTTAGCAGCAGGGACAATGTGGACATAAACCTGACAGAGCTTATCTTTAGTGACAAGTCCTACATTTCTAAGATGGAATAGCACAATTGGACTCTTACTCACTCAAAATAGTAACTCAAGCACTCATACAGGTTTTAAAATATTGTCTGTAGCAGTTACCATTAGAGTCGCTTTTCCAAGCGTAGATGCTATTGCTGACCACTGAACTGACAATAGGTGACCTGAGGTCCTAGGAGCTGCCCCTAGGTTATCTGGGCATGCGGGCGGCTGGCTCTGTTTGAACTACCCTTTTCACTAGCAGACCAGGGCCTGCTTCTTCAGTCTTCGTTCAACATATTTTTATTGACTTTACTGGGAGATTTATCCAGAAATGTTTGAACACCAGGCTCGTAATGGGAGTTTGATCCCTGGTAAAAGCATCAGTGTAGTGGGCTATGATGGTTGCTTGATTCTTTTCTTTGCGGCACTAGGCCTTGATCAGGCCCCAGAATCACACAGACCTCAATTTGTCTCTTTGAGCCCATATGCAAGGCTTAAAATATCTATGAATTTTGTGTTGGTCTCCCGTACAAAAGTGAATTTTAACTGTAGCAGTGAAAAACCCGACAGCGCTGTTTCAGGTGATAAAGTGAGAGATTAAGGAAATGACAGACTTGATCTCTGTGTGTGCACAATTACAAGATGTTAATATGTAACTGCAGATTCCTGATGTGTTAATCTGAACAATTTGCACTAAAACTATGTGATTGTTCATTGCCAAATCAGCCTCGCTACATTTCTGTATCTCTTATCATAAAAACATTTTACTTAGCTTTCTCTATTTATAACTCGGAAGATGGTGGGGAAGGAGACCAGGAGGACTTTTGTGAAAGCCGAAACAGTGGAATCGAGTGACAAAGTTACCTTTGTCACCAACTTCTTGTTATTTTAAGTGCTTCCTCTGCTCTAGATAAATATTTATAGGAGGGGAAATTATACTTAAGAAATGAAGGTAGCAGAAGTGCTGAGGCCGGGGTTTCCAGGAAACACAAATCTTGTCCTCGTTTCAGTCTGCTGCACAGTTGCACTTCTAAAGCTGAAGTCCTGTTGTTCCCCCAGCTCCCTGCAGCTTCTCCCCCCGTAGCTGCAGTCCATGTTACCCATTGCAGGGAGCAGCTCTGCGGTCTGAGGGCAGGATCCTATTTCCCTGCTGCTCTTGCATGCGGATTTTGGAGGGTCTGTGGGAATCGAGGCTGGGGGTGTGTCTGGGTCAGATTCTCTCTCGTTAGTCTCTTCGCACTCCCTGCCCTGAACACTGGCTTCTCTCCACCTGTGTTAAAGAAGGGTTACAGTGAACCTTTACCCTCCAGATCCCTTACTGAGTCTACCGAATGAGAGTAGGAATATCTACATATTTCACAGAGTTGTGTTGAGGGTGAGTTACTGAGCATGAGGTACTGCTTTTACACAGAATGAGACCTTACATCCTTGAGTAGTTCCAAGGAAGACTTTGTGATTTCCAAGAGAAGTAACGTGCTGCTCATTGTGAATGAAGTTAGAGAAGCTTGCCCTAGGAGCTTGTGCTGAATAGTGAAACATCTATAAATACTAGCTAAGGCTCCAGTTCAGCAAAGCAGGAAAATGTGTGTTTAACCTTAAGCACCTGAGTAATCCCATCCCCATTCAGCAAAGCACTTCATTTTAAGCATGTGTTTCATTCCCATTGTAGCTAACAGTAATGCATCATAGTCGAAGATCACCACAGGCTTAAATGCTTTGTTGAATAGTGATGAGATTATTCACATGGACATAGCTAAACCCATGTTTTTATGCTTTGCAGAGTTGAGGCCTAAGTGCTTAAAATACATATTTCTTATTGGCTAACTAGATTTTTATGTTGCATTTATATTTAAAATGTTTACGTCACATATACAGATACCTCCAAAATATCCTTCATTAAAAAAAAAATAAAATATGCTTAATAAATATATAATAAAGAATAACTAATAAGATGTTTTTCACTCAAAAATAATGAAGTTTCAATATTACTGTTTTAATTTAATGGCAATTTTATTTCTAATAGATTGCAAGACAACAGCAGCAACTTCTGCAACAGCAGCACAAAATCAATCTACTGCAGCAGCAAATTCAGGTCAGTGTGTTTTATTGCTCTCTTCTGATTGTACTTAAATTCCATTTCTGGAGAGGGAAGGATCTAAAATAAAGCAGCCGCATGCTTTACTAACAAGCCTCAGTAAAGGTGCTCTTTACGGAGGGTCTTTGTGTCTTAGAAAATTATTGTCAAACATCTTTTTGGTGGAAAGCTTTACTTTAACAAGCAGAATTTTCTTCTGAAAGTTATGAACTATTTCTTAAATCTTGTCATTTAATTCTGAAATCTGCAATCAGTTTGACTTGTATTGTGTGAAGTAAAAGCAAAGTCTCAATCATTGTTTATAGAATTCCTTATTCTACAAAGGCAAAATTGGCTTTAGAAGAAGTTCAGAAGAATGTTTTCCATTTCATTAACTAAAGCAAACAGCTATAGAATAAGGTAATAGACACTGAGACTGTACTAAGTCTCTGGGACCAGTCTGCTCATGTGCAAAGATTCACAGGTATATGTGTCCCATGTACCTTTGGAGTAACTGTACCGTCGTGGATCTGGCAGTGGTCTGGAGGTATTCAATTATGTGTACTTGTACTCAGAACCAGGTTCAATTTTGTGCGAATATATGTGGGTAGGGAGTGACATGTAGGTAGAGGCATTGTTGACATGTGACTGTATTACTTTCTCTGCTTCCCAGTTTGTTTGAAAGCATTTCCATGGGCTTTTTCTTTGATTTAAATATTTCGGTTTGGTCTGACAGATGATTGTGCTGCCAATCATTTCTTATAAGCTTGGACTATCTGGTTTTTAACTTTTAACAGCTGATTGCCATGTTACTAGATGCCAAAAGTGAAGTTTTTCCTTCCTTCATCCCAAAGGAATTTTTGTAAATGCTTTTGCAAATATTGTAGTGCGGTTTCAGTTATACTTTAAGGAGTTTAATTGACATATATAAATGTGTTGGTACCTGGGATGAGAGACACAATTGAATTTTAAAGCACCATTATTGTCATTGCCTATTGGAACACTGCCTGTTCATGCTAGGTGTACATAAAGGATGAAAGAGACGTGAGAATAGTGAAAGGAAGAAATGCACCATCTTCTCTAAGTGTTATTTGCAAGTCTGACTTCAGAAAACAAAGAATCATATAAAAAAATATTTCCTTGGCATAAGAGCTGAGACTGAAACATAGCTGAGTCTGCTAAACAGAACAGTTATTTGCATGAGAAATTTCCAATTTTTTAAAATCCTTTAAAAATTAGGACACAGAAAGAGGGATCGTAACCAGGTAGTTTTTGTTCCTATTTGGAGAATGTGGGTATGTTTCACTGGGAAGTATCCTGCTCTGCAGTAAAAACTTTAAAGGTACTTTATGTTTCAGCTCACTCGATGCTTTCCAGTAGCTTTACCCTTTCACTAACTCCAGAGAAACGCAGTCTTAGAATAGGCTGCTGGTTCATTTCAGAATAGGTTGCAGGTTCATTTTAGAATAGGTTGCAAGTTCATTTTCTTGTTCAGTCACGATTTTCATCTTACATAGTGCTGAACCCTCCGCAAGTTTTCTTTCCCATCCTTTCCTAAACGTATATTGCAAAGAAGTGTTTTAACGATTGTTCTGTTCATGTGAGCTAGATTATTTCTTGGTCATCTTTCCCTGTATTTATTTCAAAATTCTTGCCAATATAAGCTACTCTTATTCCATAGTTCCTCGGTAGTTTGGCCTCTTTATTTATCCTTATATTTATGTGAATGTAATCAGTGTATTTGAGGCAGTGAGGACTGTTTCCTTTCCCAGCTCGTTAGCCAGATTGGTAGTGGGAATCTCATTGCCCAAGAAACATCGTAGACTCCAGCATGAAGCACTAGGTGTGTTGGGCAGATGCCACCTCAAACATACATTGATCTTACATGGAGATTACTGAAAAAAAGTTTGTTAGGAGATTGTTTCCTGGGCTAAATACCAGCTTACATAGTCCATTTGCTTGTGAGCCAAGTGGTTCTTCTTTGTTTATTTGTTCTTTCTTAATTCTGTGGCGGACTTGCTAAGCAGAGGTTGCTTGGGAGAGAAGTTAGTTGCTAAGTCGCCTCTGCAGTTCGTAATAGGTTTGTTGCTATTGAATTGGTTATGAGTGTTGCAGTTTGTTGAGACCTGTAGCTCCCTAAGGGCTATAGGTGGGATGGAGGCAAACCAGGAGGCAGGCGAGAGATACAGTGCTGTGCCGGTTCGCCCAGGTCCCCTCCCAGCATCTTCCCAGGAAACCGCAGTACCGATACTGAAGCCTCGCTGGTGACTCTGGGTGGAATTAATCATACCAAAAGTAGATAACTGCAGTGTAGAATCTGTCTCAATTAATTATTCAGATTGTTTTTATAGTGAACAGAGAGAAGCAGAGTGAATAGTTTTAGGATGCAATTCATCTTGTCCTAAAGTAGACACTTAAAATATGTCAGATGAATTGTTCCCTAAAATGGCTGTTTCTCTCCATTAACTAAAAAGGATACGTATGCCGATGCCTCTAAAGTAGACATCTGAAGTGAGATGAGGTGAATCTCTCTCTCTGAGCCTCGAGGGGAAAAAGCCAGTTTTCCAATAAACATTTACATTCTCAGTTTAGTTTGGGGCTTGGCAGAATTCGAAACTGCATCCCCAATAACTAACTCGATTTTATTCAGAAGGTGCATTTGTTCAAAGACACTCTTGATCAACCCTTTTCAGGAAACAGCGATTACTTATATAAAATGGTGTGGATTTTTGTCTATACTTTGTATGCGTGGGAAAACAATAGTACTCTTCCCTGCCACTCCCCTTTTGAAAAGATTACAAAATATAAGTAGCACAGGTGCCAGTTCCATCTGGGCATGGGCCTATTCACAGCACAACTACTTGAAATAAGTACAGTATGTCCTCCAGGATGCAGGAGTGAGGCATTGCTGATGCAATGTTTTCATCACGAGACATACACAGTGTACCACTGTCATCTTCTGAGGCACAGTGTTAATTCTCAAACAATAATTTCTGTGAATAAGTGCATCCAGTTTATTTAACCATTCTAACAATTAGAAAGCACTTTAGATGGGGCTTACAAGATTTCTGTCAACGGTGTATTTAAGTGGAAATAATTCATATTAAATCAAAACCATCTTTCCCTGGATACCTACTGGGTTAATGTACTGAGAATTTTCATTATTTGGTATTTATTATTTACATTGTGTTGTATATTATTTGTTTATTTAATAATTTTAACGCCTTATTTCATTTAGTTGTTTTTTGTTTTGTTTTTAAACCATTTACTGGAGCACCTTACTTCAGGCTTGTTATACATCCAAAACTTTGACAACAATCTGTGAGCAAAGAGGACATTAGCTAGGCTTAGCATGTGAAAACAACATAGGTATTTCAAGAGTACTGAGGTCATTAAATGTTCTGCGTAATCGTCTCATGTTTTCTGAGTGAAGCTAAGGTTACTTCCAGGGTGTGCGTGTTGGGCAAAGCAGTTTTGTCTGTCAGCTAAAGGTAGTGGGAATCTGGAGTTGTTCTCAGTTCTGTCTCTGATTATCTGAACTTTGGCAAATGGTTTCTTGTTCCTCAATTCAAATGTAGTGTTTTGAGAATCTTGTAGGAAAAATTTCAAATAAATGCGGTGTATTATTACTTTTTCAGCTCAAATGTTCATAATGCTCATAAACGCTCTTCTACAGAGGCAACCTTGGAGATGGGAGGAAATCTAGTATGCCAAATTAAGTTCTTTGTTCTGCAAAGTTGTGCAGAGAAATCAGTGCTTTTAGTTGAAATAAGGTTGAGAAAATACTGTAGGGCAAGTAAGAGCTCACAGATCAGTCTCCAGGTTGACTCAATTTTTTTAAAAGAACTTTCTTTTTGCTTTGATAAAAAGTGTTCTTTCTTAAACTAGAAGGGACAAATTGAGACTATTTCAAGGACATCTCTTAGCCTGTGCTGTGAAAGGGAAAACCTCTAGGGATAAGGGAAAAAGCTGTTTAAAGGGGGAATTTGGTGGTACACTATGAAGATAAGACTCCATTGGAAGAAGGGGAGGCTTGCATCGCTAGAATGGTTCCAAGCTTGAGAACCACTTGAGGCCCTGAAATCCCTGTGAACTCAATGCCTCGCTGCCAGAATTCAGTCCTTTCAGACTGAGGGCCTGCCTCTGACCCCACCGCGTCCAGCTGAGGAAGGGGTTGCATCACACTGATGCTTGGAGCACGTTGCTCCGGGATTTCCCTACTGTGTGTGGGGGGAAATTAAGGGATGAAAGTTTGAAGGCTTCCCCCCTCCGGTGGGCAGGCTTTGTTAGGGCAAGTCCTAAATTGTGTCTGAAATCTTTAAAAGGGACACTGGTTGTTGAGCTTTGCTGAAAAACTTGTGATGGGTATTACAGTGAGAGCTGGTCCAAACTGCTTTCATCCATTTCCCTTCACCTTATTCCTCTCTACTACGCTCAGTGCCATTGCAGAGCATTTCCTTTTCTGTTTGAATCAGAATGATTTCCATTGCATAGAAAAACTGGCTTCCTCTGCTCTCATAAGTATTCTGTTTTAATTCAGCCACTAGAAATTACTCCTAATAGTAATTTTTTTCTAGTTTTAATCTATACATTCATGCTGTTGTAGTTTCATATAAATGTTCTTGCATTTTCTGTTTCAGTCAAAAAGAGTGAACATGATTACTGTGATAGTAAACAAACAAAAGAACAGTAACATAAAAATTACAACTATTTAAACTGTCCTTGAATAGGAATCATTCGAATCATACTTAAAACTTAAGAGGCTGAACCAATGAGTCTCTCTTCTTCTCCATGATTAACTACTGACAATTCAGGTACCTGGTGAGCTGAATAAGGACTATCTCTTTATGTGAAGTACATGTCTAAAGATCAGGAATAATTACATTCCACATTAGCCTTCATGGCCTCCCTGACCTGGTTAATTAATTTTTTGCTAGGATAATAATAGTAGAAATAGATTTAAAGATATGCTTCATCATTAAGTATGTAACTGACCTCCAATTTTAAGAGCCGAACCTTTCATTTATTGCCTTCTGGAGACAGGTTAAAGCTCTTTGCAGCGAGCTTGCTGAAAACGCACAAGCTGGCATCTAGTTATTGTCAGTTCAGTTACGCTCTCTGAGGTTGTCTCTCTTTGTAAACTGTATTTAGCATTGACAAGCAAAAAGCAATTGCAGTGCTACTGTTCTGGCACTAGGGAATATTCTCCCCCACCTTTTTTTCTTTTCTTTTTTTTTTTTTTTTTTTTTTTTTATTGATCATGAAACTGATCCCCTTCCAGCAAGCTCTGCACAGGACCAAATAAAGCCATTGAAAGCAATTTGATACTTCTATTGGCAGTGTACGCAGATCAGATACTCCCTTGAAAGAGAGCGAGAGTTATAAACAAAGCTTAGAAGTCTAGGAATAGCCCCCAGCTTCAGCAAACCCTTAAAATATTTTGTAATTGTATCTTCAATCATGAATTAGCCAGGAAAAACAGACCTTTTTTTGCCTTTATATTTCACTGGTGTATGCTGTTTTTAATTGCCCACAGGCACACTGTTGTGATCTTCTTTGGAAGTTTAAAACCAGGATAAAAATGCAAATCTAATTATTTCTTTTATCTAATCTAATTAACTTTTACAAGTAATGATAGATGCACTGTAGCCTGCATCAAACATTTTAATAATGATGTTTCTGGATTAAAGAATAGGTAAAACTACTGTAATTTATAAGCAGTCAAGATTATGGCAGTAGAAAATGTAAATTATTGTGGTGGCTTAATAAACTATAGCTGTAGTTTATTAATTTACAGTAGAAAGGATACATTTCCCTTAAATTCCCGTTTGCTTATGAATTGGTTCCCAGCTGTCATTGCTATATTTTTTCTTTTTCTTTTTCTTTTTCTTTTTCTTTTTCTTTTTCTTTTTCTTTTTCTTTTTCTTTTTCTTTTTCTTTTTCTTTTTCTTTTTCTTTTTCTTTTTCTTTTTCTTTTTCTTTTTCTTTTTCTTTTTCTTTTTCTATTTTAACAGTTTGGTATTAAAAACAAATAGCTATGTCTAACTCCCTTCTGCAATGCAGTTGTGTGCACATGGAAGAGAGGAATGCGCCTGTAACGTGTAGCTGGCTGCTAAGTCACTGAGTCAAATCCACGGGGCTCTGCCGTAGGCTTGGCATCACGGCTTCTGTCCAGCTCATAACTTGCTTAGCGAAAACGGAAACCGATCCAATGGAAGAAAGACAAATATGCTAAACATCAAAGTCAAATGTTTCATATTTTATTTATTATTACATAGTGGCCTATAAAGGAGTTCTAAAGCCCTTATTTGATAATTACCCAAGCAAAAAGTCTATCGTGGGCCAGCTTTTTCCAACAAAAGCCATCTTCGTGGCTGGCTGGCTTGGAATTTTCTCTGTCAGCTGTGTGGGAAGACGATGTGGGATCCTTACCTTCTCTGAGCAGCCCACGCTTTAATAAATACCCTGGTGATGCTCCTTATCTTTTATTTGGCCTCTTCCATACTAAAAATGCTTTGGCATGACAGCCTGGTGGTGGCCTAAGCAAAAAGACGCACTGTGCTAAAGGTTCACCCCTCCTGTGCTACTCCTAAGCTTCTGGTCTTGCACCTTGGTCCCCCATTTGCAACAATCCTGCTAGTTGCTCTGCCCCTGAGGCCCTCAGCCTCAGAAACAAGATTTACCTTGGCAAAGCAGAAAGTAGTTCTGGATTTGACTCTCAACACAATCCTTAAAACCGTGTGCAGTCTTGAGGTGAGGGAGTGGGTTTTAAAAAAATTTTACTGTCACCCTCTAAGAGTTAAATTAGCTTTCTTGCAGTTTTCTAATTCACTATATGTGGGTTTTTTTCTTTTAAATAGCTTTATTTCGCCTACACGAGTCTAAACAAATTGTATTTAATGCAAAAATTAAGCCTTGTGTATCTCTTTCATATGACTTCTCTAATTATAGAGCAGTAAATGGTAGAATAGCATATGTTAGCAACATGAGCAGCAGTCTATGAAATGAGCTACAAGTTAATAAAATGATCTTGTGGTGGTGTTGGCCAAATGTTAGCACACATGTTTCGGAAAGTGATATTTCAACAGACTTGAAGAATAGGACTTTGGCACACGGGTGCCGAACATGATCCGATGTGTGGAAATTAGTTAAACCAAAGTAAATGCCATTGTTTCTCAGGCTCATGTTGGTGCAGGAAATGATAGTAGCTGCCCTCCCACTTTCCCTCTCCCACGTCTGTTTTAAAATTGGAAATGAAGGCCCAGGCATCCATACTCCCCAGTTCAAGTACTGCTGCTTCGTTCACTCGGGGCGTGCTGCGTTGCAATCTCGCCAGCGGCTTAAGGGCTTGTTCTCAGCCGTGCCTCTGTCAAAGCCAGGGGCTAAGATCTCATTGATTCTATTGAGCCCAACCACTCGTTCTACAGCCTTTGCTTACAGAAGGGCCTCAGATTTGAGCCCTGTTAATTTAGGGGCAGATTATAACCAGCTTCTGAATAACAGAGAGGATCAAGCAAATATTTGCTTCCCACCTGTACTGCTGCCCAGGGGTCACTCTCAGCTGGTGGTCTGCCCGTTCCGCCCAAGCGTGGAGCGACATGCTGCGTCAGCCTCAGTGCTTGCTGATCCAGGCACCCTGCTCTAGCTCCCAAAGACTTTGGCAGAGATTGTGCCCCTCTGAACCCCTCTGCTGCTATTCCTCTAGTAGTACAGGTGGGCATCACCCCCTCTGTCAGTCTGCATAATGCCATATTTGTAATATTGCAATATTTGGAATAGTGCAATAATAATGCAGTATTTGCTCCGGCACAGAAAACCAGTTTCCTTCCTAAGTGGCATGTGCACAAACTAAAATGGATAACTGGGAGCAGAAATCGAGCCAACTGGCAACCTACCAACAGGGCTGATCCTGTGAAGTTGTATTTGCTTGAGTAATACTTGCATAGCCAGTATTTGATGACTTCTATATCTAAGTGTTACTCACATAAGTAGGCTTTGCGGAATTGACCTCCTCATACCAGGAAGGACTTAGAATATTAGCATTGCGGTTGGAATATCAAAGATATAAACAAGGCAGGGGGTTGGGGGGACGTAATTTGTTTTATTAGACAAATAGATGTTGGAAAAAATGAGCAACCTTTTGGGCACACCAGCTCTTTTTCAGGTCTTACATCAGCATTACATTGAAACGTATCCCAGGACTGACAGAAACCGTGTAGGATATTGGCCTTTCATTTCTAATTAGTTACTTTTTCAGTGAGGATTTTTGTGATTGACAACCATGTGATGGCCAAGAGGGAAAACAATCAGGATTTGCATTACTTTTTTTTTTTTTTAAAAAAAAACAAACACGCTATTTGACACACTCATCAGGAGATAGTGAATAAAGAAAATAGTTAATAAATGTTAGTATTGAAATGACTTGATTTACGGAGATAGTCAGTTATAGAGGCAAGACTGGAATGCGATGATATCAGAGGTCAAAATTTCTGTCTGTAGAAGCAGGTATTTGGAGGAAAATGATGAAGTACAGCCCCACATAAAAAGGCCAAAAGCATTTAGCAAATAAATTGCAAAGTGCTTTTTGAAATCTCACAGTAAAATCTTAAATTTACCAGATGGGCTAAATCCTGACCTAAAGAATCAAAATGTGTTTTAGTTGTAAGTGTGGGAATGCTCCAGAATGCAAGCGTATTACTGAATCAATTTGAGCATGAAAACTTATTTTAAATATATTTAATGTCATGACAGCAAGGAGGAAGTAAGTACATTGCTCTCTGAATGTATTCAGGAATTATGAGTTCACGTAAAGAAAGTAGTATGTGCAAACCGGTAAATGAGCAAACCAGATGCTGTTTAACATTTGGTATACATTTGATGGCATATATGTAAAAGTAAATTGAATGAATATTTCTAATATTCACTGTCTTATGCAGCCAGCTAATCCAGACACTCGCAAAAATGTCAAAGCACATCTCTCACGGAAAGGTGAATGGCCTTGCCTGGAATTTACCTGTCTAATTTTAAAGTCGTTGTTAAAGTAAGGGAAACCTGGTTTATGACTGCAGTTTACACCTTGTTTCCTTTTGTCTGTTACATTAGAATCCCCTCCCCCCAAATAATTAGATAACGTATTGGCTTCTGTTGTATGCAAGACTTTTCCTTGTTTGAAAGAACTAGTCTCTTATATAAATCTTGTATATATCATCTTCAGCAAGTTGGGCATTTGCACAGCTTGGGTAAATTATGTCTATATTGAGAATCTAAGAAGTTACACAGTGTGCATTCCATACTTGAGGGATGGGAAATAAAAATTGATATACTGTGCGGCACATGATATAACACAGTGAAATATCTTTTAAATTCCAGAGGGATACACTGACATCACCACACTTAATTCACATGCAGTAACTCCCACAAAATGTTATTAATTTTAAATTGAAGTTTGTAATCATTCAATAAAAAGAAAATAAATGATGTAAACAGTGTACAATGGTGCATTATGAAATGCTGAATTCATCTTATTCACCCACCCAAAATGACAGTATGCTAAGAAAACATTAAAGTTGTAACACCAAATAATAAAAGTAAGGAAATTCACAGTTGATGGTGAAGTGTGAAATCCATCTTGCGACACATCACCGCCCCACAGTATGGAAGGGCACGTCTGAGTTAGGGAACTTTATTTCAGAGTAGTGTATTAGCCATTTTTATTCTGTAAATGAGAGATTAACCAGTTGGAGGAACATATAGTGACTTTAAAATCTAGATCAGGTAGATAAATGAGTAGTGTGGGTACTTGCTACAGCTAACAAAATAAAGTTGATATAGTGCAACGTATACCTAACAGCCGAAGCAGAGACTGAGATTCCTTAGTTGACAAAGCAAGTTACGTAATATAAATGTGGAAACAAACTTTTCTTAGAGGAGGAGGTACAGCACTTGTTTTTTGCTCTGACGACGAGTGATTTGTATGAGGAACTCTACTATCACATTTCTAGCTTTGCCTTTTCCATCTCATTGAATTTTATTGGTGATATATTTTCAGGATACTCATCTCCTCTGTAACTGCATATCTGAGTGTCTCATAAGCTGAAGTGTATTATCCTCACAACACTCTTTTGAGGCAGAATAAAAAGCATATAGATATTTGGGGGCCTCTAATTTTAGATATCTAATTTGGGTGACTGAATTAGGACTTTTGGCTCCATATATAAAGCAGTCCAGGTGCTGTGAATTACCTTCTGTTGATTAGACAACGAGGTTCCTAATTTAAGCACCTAAGTTAAATTTCCTAAGTGACTCGATATAGTTCTTATCTGAAATTTGACAATCCTGAAATCAGTGGTTTCAGAATTCATAGGGTGGTTCTCTAATGTCTTGGTCGTCTTTTCTGTCTTGACTTTCTGTCAGCTTATCACTTGCCTTAATTTACTCTGATGGAGCTTTTAGCCAGAGTGAATCCACTTTGGCCAGTCAGAGAAATGTTTGGTCGTTCCTCTCACCCACAGTCCTGCCTCAATGAAAACCATTTCAGCTAGCGTGAGTCTCCCACGTGGTCGAACTGCTGACCACATATAGCCATTGTCATACAGAAAGAGGCAAGTGGAGAGACTGCTCTCACTGAAGAAGTCTGTAGTTTGCCGAATCCATGTATTTTCCTTACAGATGTGGGAGCAACTTCCATGGCTATGAAACATCCTTTGAACTGGGGCTTATTGTGGAGAGAAAACATTTTTTTGGTTGTTTTTTTGTTTGTTTGTTTGTTTTGAAGAATGCGTAGATTTCTTGGCGGTCCCTCGCACGTTTTGTAGGGCATTCAAAAGACTTACTTGAAACAGCTGTTAAGTTAACGTTTCTTATTTAATCAAAATGGCTGCTTCTAAATGGAGATCTCTCGTGCCACGTTTTAGGCCAGAATATATTTTTACAGCCAAGTTATAAACCTCTGAAAAAGGGGGCTTATAATGGAAAGGTTGACACAACATTAATTTTAGTGTTGTAAACGCAGTGGTATAATTTTGGAAAAAAGCCTTTATAGCTCTGCTAAGATATTAATTACAGGAAATTACAGCATATCCTATTAAAGTATTATGTCAGTGGCATACATAGCATATAACACCTTTGCATATTCTCCCTTGTTTTCACGGCAACGTTTTGCATTTTGATCTGTAAAGAGTAGGTGGATAAAGTGGCTTAGAGTTTCTCATCATTTTTGCTCAAGGGAAAAAAAATCGGCCCGGGTAACATTTGTTTATGGCCTACTCTAGAAACAGATCTTCTGTTAACCAGCTAAATCCAATACAGGTATGGAGGAAGGAACCAAATTCTGCTGAAATAAAAGTCTTTCCTTTGTTTTGTGACTTTTGCACCAGGGATTTAAATTTGGATCCCGTCCTTACTCACACAAATTAGGTTTAGTCAGGCTCTTTCAGAATCACAACTACTTTTATGACAAACTTATTTTTACTGATAGGGGTTACTTTTCATTTATTTATACTTACAGAATCATTGCTGACTGTTACGACTGCATAGTAGACCCAGTCTCTTACCGTTTTGATTTCTGGTCACTTAATTATTCAGAAATGCATTTTATGTATGTATGGTGGAGAGGAAGCTGTAGATCCCTATTAAGTTGAACAACGTAGATATGTGCATTGCATCGCACAGTTTTTTATTCATAGGAACTAGGTTATTTATTGCATTTCTGCCACTTTCAGGATTGCAGGAGCACGCTGGTATCATGTTTTCTTTACAGGAATTTGGTTTATAAGGTAATTATTTGTTAATATCTTGCTTTTCATATACACTGCATTGTAACCTTTGAGTACAGTCTAAGGTTGGATGTTTTTTAACTGCTGTTGCTATTTTTAATTAGGATGAACTACTATTACAATAGTTTCTTCTGTCTGTCAGATCTTTGAGGACAAGAGGCCACATCTTCATATTTGTAGAGCACCTCGTATTGAGGTCATGATCCTGTCAGGCGCTTTTCATTGCTACATTGACACAAATCTGCAGTGGAAAATATCAGAAATAACAACATGCAGGGTTTCTTTAAATATATAAATGGGACCTGGAGTCTTGGTATCTTATCTCTTTTACCCTCTGACAATGGTGGAGCACGCACAATTCTTTACACAAAAAAAAGTCATGACTGTTGTACAGTAGAAGAGCTCTTAACAGGATGGGAGAAAAGGCCTTCTTAAAGACCCCACTGATATATACAAGTTCATTGGACCATTGATGTTTCCAAATAATTGCAAGGCTTTAGCATATAACCATCGACTATATCTGGTTTTACTTATCAAATCCAGAACTGCTTTTTCTCTGCCTGCCGAGCAGGGAAAACTCCATGCTGTACCAGTTTCTTTTTACGTGGGGCTCCCAGTATCATCAGGATTAAAGCTGTCAGAACAGCCAGCCCTCTTTACTTTGTGGTTTGAAATACAAAGCGTAATATTGTTGCCTGAGAAATGGCATGCTTTCAATGTGTTAGTTGAAAATTGCCGAGTGGACAAAACAAAAAAGATCCCTCTTAATAACAGGCATTGAAATATTGCTTTCACCATTTCGGGGAAAGAAGACACAGCTCTGCGCTTTAATTTGTTTTTATTCTACCGCTAACTTGTCTTCATTGGCTTAATCCTACACTCAAGTAGAAGGAAAAACTCATGCTCAACTTAGTGAGAGTTTTGCTTCATTGAATGCAGTGCAGGGTGCCATTTCCTCAGCTGGCGTTGTTCGTTTTCTCTCCACTTATGTCAGTCTAATACTAGAAGTACAGAATTAGGCCCTCTTTTTAAAAACAAAAAGAGCTCACGTGGAAATGACAGCATTTCATTTTGCTTTTTTTATTCACTGTAAAATATTCCTCTGCTCTGTGTGTGCATTTGTATTTGGGGATAATTGTGACCATCCACCCTAGAGCGCTTGGAGGTAGCTGATATTTGTGTGTGAATATTTTTGTCTTGCATGTGTTTACTTCAGTTATCACTTTGTGCAATTAATTTTTTTTTTTTATCATCAGAATCCTTTCTCTTTTGTTTTATCCGGGATAGTACAGATGCATCTTTGTGATAACACTTCAATAAGAACAAAACAAAAATTATTTCCTCATATCACTTTCCAGTTTGGTTTGGTTTAATTGAAAAAGGACTTTCTTCCTAGGCAAGGCTACATGTCTGTCGTTTTATTTACGCTGTTGTTTTACTATCAGTTTAAATATGCATACATCTCAGATGTAACTTTAGGAGGAACAGAATATACTAGTAATTTATACAATAGACACTGATGATTATTGACCATTAAAGAGTAATAAAACATTTCCTGTGTGAAATAGATGTAGCATCAAATGTCTTTATTTCTGACAGTAAATGTTTCAGGCTTACTTCGCAGACATTAATGCTCTTCTATAAAGGTAAAAACCGGGCTACACTCTAGGAAACATCGGTCTTCTCTTAATAAACGAATGGAGTTGCAAGCAAAAGAAAAAAATACTTCGCGGAAAGTCCCAGGCTCATGTGTATATTAACCAGAGCAGATGAAATGATTTATTGGGTTTTATACACAATCTGTAAAGGGTAAGCATTGCTAACAGAATGAGTGGCAGCCTCAGGGAGCTGAGTAGCCCCCAGGGACCAGCCTTTGTTCCTCTGGACTTGACAGGCATGTGTCCCTGTTAAATGAGGGCTTAATTTCTCTCATATGTGCGCAATTTCCAAGCTCAACAAAGGCAGCCAGGACTGGAGCTATTTAAAAGAGCCAGCTCAGGAGGAAGCATTCCTGGAGAAAGGGGATGCTAAGGGGCTAATTACTCACCACAGTTCAGCAACTGATTTTTTTTCTTTTTTTTTCCTAAGCAAGGTTTATTAACACGGAACTGCCGCTTTCATTTTACATAAACATACATTAAAATTACAAGGGTGTTATTTCTTTTTGTGAAATAGACATTTTAAAGGTCCTGCTGACCAATAATAAAATAAGAAGTGTGTTCATTTTATTTCGGGCCTGCAATGAAAGTCGTCATCTCTTAAGCTCATGGGAAGATTTTTTTCCCAAAGGTGCAGAGGAATTGCTTCGTCAATGTCTTCCTCTTCTTTCTCAGTGTTTCCTTGTCTCACGTATAGTAGTAGGAGTCGTCCTCAGTGCTAACTGCATTCATGCAAATGTGGTAGTTAATATTGTCCAGATAAATGGTTCAGCATTTGTAAAGCATATTAATATTTACTTAATTACGTCTAGTGTGATATGCTTTTTATAAGCCTCTCACTACATATTTAAATATGTGTTTAGACCCAGCAGACCTTTATGGTGCCTTTTGAGTAGTCTAGTGATGCTGCTCTGTACAAGAAGTAGGACTTTTCCTCCCCTTTTCTAATATGGGTCTTGGGTCACTCCTGTATTACTGGCAGTTGGGATTTGCTGTGGAAAACAGGCCAATCATTTGACAGAGTGATGTAATTTATTTTTTTTTAAGTGGGGAAAACACGGTTATTTTCTTTGGACAGTGTTGCCAAACTCTGTTGTTACCTTGAGAGAAAGATGAGCCACTCCAGTGCAACAGGTTTGAAAATGTGGTCACCATCAGCAAACCACGTTGTCAAGAAATACCGCGTGGTTTCAGGCTTGCTTCCTATTCTGAAACAAACAGGAAACTGTCCTGTGAAACAGGTAGCCCATTTGATTCTTCTCAATCAGAACATACTGATCTTCTCAAAATCAAACCCCAAACAGGTGGAAAAAAATGTTCTCCCATTGCTCTGGGGGGGTCATGGGCTGAATGTGTTTCAATGAGGCATTGGAGAAGGCTTTTGGATGTGTAGCATCAAAGCTTGTAGCCTATGCTCAGGACTTGGTGCCGTGTACATTTGTGAAAACTGAGACAACAGTAGCAATGATAGAGTGACCTCAATCAAAGCAGGCAGCTTTTTGGATCGAGATGAGCCTTTAAATGTGAAAGGGCTAAAATTTAGAAAAATTGAAACCGGTGCATCTAATGGAGTGCTGCTTCCAACATTATATAGAGAGTTTGTACAGGTAGTATTAGATGTTACCCCTTTGTCATAGGTCCTATAAAATCTTTCTGAGATTACTCACTGTCTAATGTTACAGTTGTAAATATGTTTGTGTTTTTTTTTTTTTAGTTGGATCCTTCATACATGTTTTATGTTTTATGGCTTTTTTTTGTGTGAGGTCATGTTGGTTTTAGATCCCTCTCCTCTCCTCTCCTCTCCTCTCCTCTCCTCTCCTCTCCTCTCCTCTCCTCTCCTCTCCTCTCCTCTCCTCTCCTCTCCTCTCCTCTCCTCTCCTCTCCTCTCCTCTCCTCTCCTCTCCTCTCCTCTCCTCTCCTCTCCTCTCCTCTCCTCTCCTCTCCTCTCCTCTCTCTCCTCTCCTCCTCTCCTCTCCTCTCCTCTCCAGCAGTGCTGTAGGTTGATATTCAAGCAGTTTCAAATCAAAACTGAACCGACAAAATTTGACTGTTTTCTTCATCAAGTTATACATTTAGCAGTGGAAGCAAGACTTAATCTTTCCAAGGCTGGGATGATAAACTGAGGAATGTTTTGTTTTTCCTTGCATGGTTTCTTTGCCATTTAATTTTTGTATGATAACCTTATTTTAAATTTTTACTTCAAGTGTCCACCTTTAGAACCAATATATTATTATATAATATATTATTATTATGTTATAATTATATTTCCAATGTAGTGATTATAATTACCGGAATTGTTTTGGAAATTTCAGGTGAAGCTTCTAGTTTCTCAAATCTACATTAAAAAATTATAATTCAAAAAATAGAATTTTATTTTCTGATTTTAGTATTTCTGATCCATAATCTAGGCAACATAAATAGGTATCCTCATAGAATTAACAGAGCAAATAATGAGGTTTTATTCTTTGAGCTCCCATTGTACATGTAGGAAGATTGTGAAAGTACAAACTACAGGTTGCAGGAAGCTAAGAATGAAACTCATTGCAAACTTTTAAATGCTTTAAGTCATCCCTGAGTAGACAGTGCTCTAGCGGTATGAGGAATTCAAGATTTTAGAGGTACTATTTTAAATAAAATATACGTGTTATTTCTTTGTGAGAAGAATGGAATGGACAACGGATCACTGGAATGGGATGTAGGACTCTTGGTTTCTCTACCCTTTCCTTTCAAGGCTTTGTTTTTTCATGCTGAACACGGGGCTAACAGTAATAGGAAGGAGTGCAAAGTTTCCTTAGGTTTGTTAAGAGTTTGGGTTTTTTTAAAGTCATTATTAAGTAAATAAACTTATGTGGTTTTTTTTTTCACTAACTAAAGGAATTCTGTTTGTATAGAAGTCACAAACCTGACCCAGATCCTACTTACCTCTGTGCAGATCAGGAATAGCTCCACAGAACAGAAACAATACATCTGCCTTCATCGCGGTAATAGGTTTACAGACATCAAGGCTGAGAGTCACCCATTTATTTCCTTTCTCCCCCATTTATTTCCTTTCTCCCTAGAGATGACTAAGTATGTAACACGTGATGAACTGCAGCTTCCAGGAACATTCAGATGTTATTGCTACAAAGGCCTATATTGCAGGTTGAAATCTTGCCTGGATTAAAATTCTGCTTTGGATGAAGTTAAGGAGCTACATATATGCAGTGGCATTTGGTACTGTTAAAAGGCCCAGGGAAAATGGTTTAACCTTGATTCCATGCAGATTCTGACTAAGCCTTTCTCTAAAGATTTGTTTCTATTCTCTGGAGGAGGAGGGGTTCCTTACCAAGAGACTTTCTTTCGATCTGATTAAGAGAAAGCACCTCCTAATCAGAAAGGAAGGTCCCACACAGATTATCTTCTTGTCATGCTATGACAGGACCCAGATTTCACTGAGGCTTTTGTGAAGAGCTGTGGAGAGTATTAAAGCCATAGCTTCACAGTACTTAACTTAGCTTTTTTTACAATAGAAAAAAAGAAGATGAACTCATGCTCACTGTTTCCAGCTAAGAATGAACTTTTATTCCTCTGCTGCATTGTTGTCTGGTTACCAGAATGAAATGTTAATCATGTAAAAGTAGCGTATCAGTCTACTGAAGAAAGAAGGAATAATCAACACCTCTATCTCACATTCTTGCTACCTGAACGCTTTGACTCAGTGTCGCACTTCTCCCCACTTCTTATATCTTTTTCTATATTTACAAACAGCCACCTTTATCATGTGGGAGGTTTATTACTATTTTGCAGCTTACTTCTATAAAATGGTAGTAATGAATGCAGATTTCAGACAGGCAACTTGCCTGTTTCCTGTGTTTGTCATAGCATTTAGTTTTAAAGAAAGAAAAAACACCCAACCCCCAAGACCAAAGCATTTTTTACACCAATTTTGTAAGGAAAGGACTTTTATGTAAAAGTGCTGCCAGTCTGCCTATCAGAGTTCCACCTGAATAGTTTTTGGACACATTAGGTAATTAGGTCACCACATTTGAGATATAGGCAGAAGCCTAGAAAGTGTTGCATTCGTTTAAGTCTCATGAAAATTCGTGGCCCTGATAAACCCGTTTAGGTTGCCCTGGAAGTAAAGGCTTCAGTCTAAGCTCTCCCCATATTAGAACACGAAGAATGTATTTGGGAAAGCGATTTTAAAATACCCTAACTTCAGGAAAAGTTTTGATCTAAGCTTATACTTTAAAAGACAGCAGAGAAGCAAAACTCTGAGTTTGCATCTCATGCAAAACCATGGGAAATGAACATTCGTAATTTACGTTGCTTACCAAATTGCTCGTTCTGGCTATGCAAACACTTCGCATGGAAACAGGGCCTTGGGTACTGACCAAAATACTGTCTTCTTTCCTTCGTGCAGAGGGTCTGCACATGTCAGGGAAAAGAGAATGGAAAAAATTTCATTTCTGATGATATATTTCATCTTACCCTACATGTTATCTGCAAATTCGCCAGTTAGCATTTTGTCTGTAGTTTCAGTGATTTACTTTGAATATGCTGCACAATTTGAAGGAAGATCTTACTGGGAGATTTTACTCTAAAGAAACAGCCAATCTGTCACCTGCCGTAGCTCTCAGGTTCTTCCCTTTGTTATGTTTGCACTGTTGAGGCTTAGTTAAAATGTTTTCCATTTAATCCATAAGAAGTTTTGTGAAACTGATGCTTTCTAAACTTCTGGTGGCAATACTATGAATTTGTCGACAATAGTCCTATCTAAATTAAATTTATGGAACCCACTAAAACAATTCAGGATTAGATACATGGAGACTTTAAATTATATATTTTTAAAATAAGTTTCACCTCATTTATTCCTTTCCATATTGCTCCATACTCTGGGAGCAAGTGCTCTAACCAACCTACCAGAAGCAGAAGTGCTTTTATTTTATTAGGGTACCACTAAAACTAAGAGGGTTTGAGAGAGATCTGTAGGCTCCACTTTTAATCCATAAATTTTAAATTATTTTTCAGTAATTCACAGCTATAAACAATTAGCCTTAAAGTATACAGAGCTATTTTTGTGTATCTTAGGAAGGAGGTGTAACCTGGATCTGGACAAAGTCTGACACTTTGTCAAGTACTTCACTATTAATTTTTATCCCCGGTCCATAATTTTCTCCTGACAGTTTGTGCTTTTTTTTTCCCCATGTGTTCATTGATAGGTTTACGGTCAATCCTGTCTCTAATGTAAAAGGCTTCCTAGTTGTATAACTGCATCAGTCCACTTCCTCATAACGACTCGCATGCATTCAGTGATCTAGCTACTAGGGAAGCTGGACAAACCTCCTAGCCAGAAGTATTACAGGAGAAAAGTGTGGTGTGATTGAGGAATGACTGGGGTATCTATCTGTTTCATTCTTTAGGATGCTTAAAAAGGCATAACGTCATGAAAGGATCTTAGAAACTATATTGTAATGCTCTGAGGAAGCCGCTTATTTGCTCCTTTTTTTGGGCCAATCGCTCTAGGCTCTCTCTTGTTGGCTGAATTTTATGTGCTTCCTAGTCCTGATTCAGGATTTATAACCCGCCTGTGCGCCTAAACTGCAGTTGTGCCCCACAGACTGGTGGTGGTGTTATCCCCCTGAGGGAAATGTGCTGGTGTGCGCCACGGCCTCCATCCTGTTCCGCTCCTCAAGCTTCTCTTGGAAGGAAAGCCTACCTGTAAGAGGAGTGGAGCAGAGCCCAGTCTCCTGCTCATATGGGATCCAGTCTTAGTTTGGATGCTCTCTCAATCCAGGACTGTGTAAGAAACATGTAAACATAGGCTCAGCCTCACCTCACGGAGGCACAGCGGGACATTTTAACCCTTGTATTTAAAAAGGCCTGTCTTGAAATAGCATATAGTTACTGTTTTACCCAATGCTCACTCATTTATCGTGCCTTACATTTTCTATGGTTCCTGGACTGATACTTCACAGATCAGATCCATCTTTCAATACGACAGGAAGCCCTACAGCTCCTGAAATCTCCATTCATCTCAGCAGAAAGTGAAGACATCAGTAGCTGTATCATTCAATTCACTCTCATGTTTAGTGAGTCAAATAGGTTCGCAGAAAAGGGAGCACCAGAGCTGACAAGAGAGCAAGCGTGGGAGCGAGTGCCTGGGAGGAGAAAGGAGAGGGATTGAAGAAGGAGCACTGGGGCAGGAAGACCTTCCACTTTGAGGAGCGAGGTGTTGCGTTGTGCAAACTGTGGAATTTAAGATTGTAGGAGCTCTAATCTTTATCCTTGTGAAATCTGTTGTTTCGAATGTTTTCCGTGGCATTATAGGCAGTACTGTGAAGAGACCTAGTGGTAGCACACAGCAGGAACGGCAAAAAAGCTTCACTTTCTAGAGCTGCCAGTTTTGCAATTTGAGGAGAAAAGGAAGAAATCAGATTTTTATTGTTAGCCTGATTGCCCCTGGATATGAACTTTATGCAACTTTGTGTTGTGTGCGTGAAGGTGCATATGCCACTAACTTTCCAGCCTGTTGGTTGATTTCAGCTGAATTTGATAGAAAGCTAGGTGTTTCAGAGAAAACTTAAGTTCCCGCAATCTTTGTGAAAGCAGACAGCTAGACTGAGGTGAACGATTTTTTCCAGAGTCCTTCAGACAGGTTGGGTTTCTTACCTCTACCTTTACCTGAAAAGTTGCTGTGTGACAGTTTGTTGTTGAATGAGAGAATCCAAAATGGGCAGAGTCCTTATACATAACCCAATCACAGGAAAAGCTTCAGTTGGAGCTTTCACCTCAGTAGACGGTGAAGTCAAATGCCTGGAAGTAACAAATCCATTGGGCTGCATTTGCCCTTATACTTGCATAACTACTTGTGTCGCTCATTATTTTAACAGTTTGAATTCCAGAAGCAAACAGGGAGTGGGGACTTTCACTGTCATTGGTTGATCTATTAACTGTGACCTGATAGCAGCTCCAAAAGAAATCTACCTACTTGGAATAAATGTTGCTACGGAAAACAATTCAGGACTGGAAGACAAGGGAAATTTCTGTCAAATTATGGTCTCCCACTGCTTCCTGTAGTGAAAGAAAAGTCATGAACTGAAAATGTCTGATCTTTTGGTTTCCATTCAGTACTTCAAAGACGGATTATTGGTGTTTTAGAAAAGTGTTTAAAATGCATATGCGAATGCACAGGGGTATAAGTGAAAATATGGAGTAGCAGCAGAAAAAGTTTTAACACCCTTGAGTTTGGGATAACTTCTCTAACTGAAAAATCACAAGTGGATTATACACACATCATACCATCAAAGATATTGAATTTGTTTTGGCAAAAAAGCACGCAGAAATATTAAGTAGAGTGGTGGGAAAAACTGGAGAAATGAAGAAAGTTCTGAATAATAAAAAAAAAATAGTATTTATATAGGTCATTCCTTTACGCTGACAGAATTTTTTACTGGGGAGTCGTTCTAGTCTTATGGTGACAAGAACATGAGTTTCTTCTGACTAATTATAGAATTAATAGGAGGCAAATTTTAGGTAAAATAGTGTGAGATAGTGCAAAGGTGGGAAATAGATACATGTGTGATGCATCTCTATCTACATTGGATGTCTTTGAAAAATCCCTTTTCCTCTCTCTCTTAGTTCATTCTGCCTTTTTCCTTTGTTTTCTTCTTTCCACTCCTCTCATTTCTTACTTGCTGTTGAGAAAGACCACTTCTGCACATGCAATAATATCAGGTTAATATTCATAGCCATGGTTATGGGAAAGGTGGTTAGTGCACAGTCGCTTAATTCCTTCATCGTTTAAAAGCACTTTGAAAATCAAAAGTGTAAGATCTATTATATTGAAGAAACTGAAATCTCTATGCAGTAGCGATGTTCTAAAAGATCTGTTGTTAATGATCTTTCATTGTAAAATAGTTTTATTACATAATTTATTTCTTGAATTTAAAAAATAGCTACAACTAATT
The DNA here is from genome assembly GCF_965231255.1 of Vanellus vanellus. Lineage (NCBI taxonomy): Eukaryota > Metazoa > Chordata > Aves > Charadriiformes > Charadriidae > Vanellus > Vanellus vanellus. The sequence goes on along the minus strand of NC_138911.1, from coordinate 14,868,387 downwards.
TATACAATCACCCCCAAATTGCAGCAGTTTAGTTCCACCAGATACCCTAGGTATCCTGGGTGGTATAACTGCACATCTAGTCACATTCTTACTGCCTTCATACATAGACACTGCATAAACTCGGCCCAGCTGTACTCTATCAGAACATGCTTTTATCGGGGATAACTGGTGAAAATATAAACCACGAGAAAGAGAGAAATTCATATGATTTCTACATGTCACCAGAACAACAAGATTAAAAATACAATTCTGTTGCTGGTTATTTGTAGCAAGTGGGTACCAGTGAAAGACATAGACACAAAAAGCAAAGGTTTGAGATTTTTGTTTAATATGCTTAAAAATCTGGAGTTGAATAGGAAATATGGGAGATGAGTTCACTTCATGGCTAAAATTAGCAACTGAATTCCTTTTAAAACGCATAATCCTCTTGTTTAAAGACTTAGCAAAAAGCCATCTATGCTTTCCTGGAATTTGAAATATCAGATATTGACCACAATTAACTGCAAGGCACTGACAGGGCTGAACTGCGAGTTTTAGGCTATTGGAATGGTATTGGAGTAGAGTTAATTCCATTCAACGTGTTGGAGGTTTTGTCAAGGTATGAATGACCTTAGACTCTTCGGTCGCAATTGCTTCTGAGAAGCAAGGGATGTCCTCCTCCCTAAAGAACTGAAAAATCTTGCTAGATAAGTCTCAAAAGAAGGGTTATAGAAAGGAAGTTTTATTTATCCTATTTTACAGGCAAGAAACTCAGACACTTAAGTGACTTGCTCAGAGTCTCACAGGAAGCCTGGGTGGAGCGGGGAATTGAACGCAGATAACCTGAGTCTGAGTTCTTGGCTCAGAAGACCACTTTAACATGTTTTAGACTGTGGCTTTATTCGTCTATTGAGTAGGGTCTGAATGACGCGGGAGATATGGGCTGGGGAACATGCTAGGTACATAATATATCTTCAGTGTACATATATGGTGTTTTATAGGGGAGTATAAACTCATTGGTTGCTGTTTCAGGCATAGGTTAATATCACTTACAGAGTGTCTCAGTACACTGAGCATACATTGGAAAACACTAAAGAAAGGGAGTTTTTAGATTGCTAATGATTTCCTTTTAAGGAACATGTGACTAAGGGCTGAGAGAATTTGCTGCTGAAACTGCTTACTACAAGCCTTTGAAAATTCCCTGTCTAGTTATTCACATAGGAAATATCTGGTTGCAGGCATACTTGGCTGTGCAGGCTTCCATGAGTACCCCGTATTTATAAAGCCTGTTCATTCAGGCCTTTGAATGGGAGCAGTTGACAGAAAGAGAGTCATTTTTGTGAATTCTTTTTAAGTATATAGCAAACTTGCTTCTTGACTTCTGGATTTGATGCTTCATTGTGATTCATGCAAAGTACAAAAGCCATATGCTACAGAGATAGATAAATACAGAGATCAAATATCGCCAGCTCATTTAATTTTTAGCGTCACTGGTTCTTTTTTTTTTTTTTTTTTTCGCTAATGATAGTATTTTTACCGTTTACCTGCCTTAAGGTTTTCCAGCTCTTAGGCTGTCAGTTCGGTATCCTTCATGAAAAACTGTACTCACTTAAGGCTGTATTCTCAGAGGCTTTTGGAAAGTAGCCTGGAAAAATTGTTTGCATGCCTGTTTGCACTAGCAAAATCCCAAATTGTGTCTGTTAGTGAGTGTGTCTAAGCCTTCGGTTCTTTTCTATGTTTTCTGTAGTACTTGGGAAATATTTTTTCACTACTACTCTTTCAACCTGTAATAGTAATCCGTTGCTGGAATTCTTTTAATTTCACCCTTAGCAAGATTAATTTACATGCTTCAGACTTAGCTAGAATGTATCTAAATGTCCACAAACTGATTTTCATGTGAGGCTGGCATGATTTCTGACTTTGGATCAGCTAGCTGTTGCTTCGCTTCGAGTAATTCAACACAAAAATAAAGAAGTGGTTGTACAAATCCTTGTGAAATGAAATCACCGAGTTTCCTAGAGCTCTGCTTTTTAATTAACCTTCTTTTCGCTCATGGAATGGCTGAAAATAAATTTCATGTAAGATAACTATATAACTATTTCAGAAAGATGTATGTTCAACTTGCCACAGAAATCCAATGCAATTATTGCTTTCTAAATATTATTAAAATATCTCGAGCATCTTACTGACATATTTTAAGGTCCTGATGCTTCTCAGACTGGTCTGGTTTTACTCCATCAACTTTCAGGGCGCAACTTATGGCAGGAGCAATTTATTCCAACCATTTCTTTTCAGGTGAAGTTGAAATCATTTAGACACCTAATCCCAAAGTACACCTGCAAATGAGGTACCAAATTGTTTCGGCTAAAAAATTTGCACCTCTATTTTATTGCACCTAAAGCAATAAAATGCAGTCAGTTTGTTCAGTTTTTAAGTAGTCGTAATAAAATACTGGGTTTATTAAATTTGGTGAGAAAAGATCATAGATGCACACAAATACATAGATGTGCAGAATTTAAAATACAGATTCCAAAGGAGTGAAGAGATCAAGATATTTTGTCCTTTTGCATTTTGCATCAACAATTTTGAACGTAACAACAGTTTGGAAATTCAGTTGTAGGCTACTTGTGTCCATATATGTAGGCAATTGAGAGCTCACATTCAGGGAATATCATATGCAAAAAATTGCCTAGATAACTCATAAAAAACCTGCATAAATAGTTCACGTTTCTTACTACATTTTCTCTGCTTGTCTACATGCAGAATATTAGATGCCTTCAGATACGGTTGTGCTGACTCTGGAGTACAAAGAATACTATCTTGGTCTTGGTCTTGAGCATTTCAGCTTAATTGTTATCTGCATAGCTCAGAGCAAGAGAACCACAAGCATCTAGTATAAATGAAGAGGGGAAAAAAAATCTCATGAAAAAGAAGGTCTAGCACCAGAAAACTGACAGAAACATGAGCAGCTAATTGCTGTAGGCTCCATACATCTTGGAATGACCTAAGGGGATATCAACAAATCACTTTCCACTGGGGTATAGTAACAGCAATGGCATAACAGTGAAATCACTGGCAAAAACTAGGGGAAAAATTCTTTTAAAGTATTGGCATTAGCATGTTAGTGAGCAATTCTTTTTCCATTTTAATGGTTATTAATGTGTGTGCTTACATTTAACATCTGCAAAACCTCCCTTCCCACTTCTCTCCCCCAAAAAGAACTGGTGGTGTGGTAACTGGATTTTATGTGTCTATCTCCGATTCCCTTATGGACTTGTGATCCTGAATGATTTTTTTCTAATACTAACACCCAAAATGTAAGTTATTTGGCAATAGTAGTTATACCTGTGTTCCCCCAAAACTGAAGAGATCAGATAAAAAAAGTGATTTTGTTTTTAAAAAATTAGAAATTAGATTTCTTTCTTGATCCCATGTTCCAAGTTGCTAATTTCTAAAAAAAAAAATAAATGTTCAGAGTTTAAATAAATTAATTAGATCATTTTGCAATCACTGGTGAAAGACAGCACGTAAAAGAATTTGGAAATGTCCCTAATAAGGGCCGTTCTTTTCTATTTTTGCAGAAGTCTCCAAACCCATAAGCTAAACCAATTTTTGAATGTGATGACAGATATGTTTCCCAACAATTCTATTTGGCCAATACTAAATATTTAGTGGTAGATTTTACATTATTCCCATGTTTTGCTTTCTCATAGGCAGTACTGAACCTCAAATATATCACCAGGATCTTTGCTAGGTAACTCAGTTTAAAAAACAGACTTCTCCATGATTTAACTATAATTCTGGTCAAACAACATTAGCTAGGTAATGTGCAGTGAACCATATTGCTTTGGGAAAACATTGCTCTCTCCTGCTCCTCCCCTCAGGTACCCGCACATTTCGCCAACAATTGTGGCCATTGTAATCGATGCGAATTTGGACCTTTTCTAGATCAAACTTCTGTTTTCATTTCAACTGTGCTCAACCATTTTTAAATGCAGCTGGTGCCAGCAGTTACAGCGTGAGTTTTGGGCAGATTTTGTTGCGGTTGTCGATCTTAAAGCATTTATTTCTAGTGCATCTCCAGCATCATGTCTGAAATTGGTTTGCAGTGAACTTGGGCAACGATATAATTTTATAACATGGTTCTGAAACATTCTTTACACAAAGAAATCCTCTGTGCTTTGCAAGGAAACTGTGGCTGACAGTTGTCGCACCGTTGTGCTTTAAGTCTTTCTTCAAAGGCGTTACTCTTCTTTTTTTCTCCCGAAGACATGAATACTTGTGTAGAACTTCCCCACTTGTATCAATATCTAAATGGGAGAAAAAACCTACCTCTATTCAGTGATCAGTCACAGTATCCCATAGTTTAATCTAACTATAAGACAGTGTTGCTATTGTTCCAAATATTTTATTTATTTAAAAAAAACCACAAACATCAGCGAAGAATAAAGACTGCAGAATATATATCTGAAGACTGTCCATATTTAATCAACATTTGTAGGTGCAAATGTCTCACTATTACAAAACCCACTTTTGAAATGATCTTTTTTTTTAAAATGATCTCATGCCAACCACAGGTACAGCCATATTTGTGGTTTCCCCCAGATACTGAATGATGTTCTGTAGCGAGGTCAAGCGCTCTCGTGACATTTAACCATTGGAAACGAAAGAAAACATTTGTGGTGTGAAACAACAGCACATACTTGACCCTCCAAAGCATATCCATTTATAAATGGATAAAAGTGGCTATTTAAAGTTGTTTTATAAGGGAACCACTGTGCCCACCGAAAACCCCTAATTTACTGTTTGAAAAAGCAAATGATGTGTGGGTACAAGAACATGCATTTTTTAAAAACATCTGTGGTGTTCCTTGTGTTGCATTTGATCTTAGTGGTAAAACAACAAAACCAAGTTTTAGAGGGACGTTGCTGCCATCCTATTTTTAATTCACCATTATGTGTTAAAATAACCATTAGTTTAAAGTGAACAATCACAGCCTTGCTTTCAATGGTTGCTCAGGTATTTCTTTTAAACCAGTTTATAATTTTACAGTTTGTTTTGCGTAAGGAGCGCATCCCTAGACGTAGATTAGGGAGCTGGTTGTGACTCAGTCACTTTCCTTTCCTGCTCCCTATATGCTGCGGGGAAGAGGATGAATGAATGAGAGAAAGTGTTGTTTCACCCTCTTTTCTGATCTCCTTACCTATATGGCAAGCCCCACCAGAAGAGTCATTGTTTGAGTCAGCCAGGACTCTCCCTTCTGCCCCTGTCTTCTTTCATGCTCGCAGGAGTTGGCATGAGGTCGTGCCTTGAGAGTGCTCCTACGAGGTGTGTTCCACCCATCCTTGTTTCCCCGCTGAAGCAAATCAAGGCAATGGCACTCAACCCCTTTTTGTTTAACTAATTTTTTTCATTTGAATACCCTTTGACTTCAAGCATAATTATAGCTTATAAATAGCTTATAAATATTAGTAAGCGTCAAAGTGCACTTGCCTGTTCAGAACTCTCCAAAGGTTATAAAACATTAGAAGTTGATTGGATCTCAAGCAAAACAAATCAGGGGTAAAATGTGTTTTTGAGGCATGAGAGATTTCCAGAATGCATTTTTAAACAATCTGGACGTAAACAGATTCGTTGGAGACAACTTCAGTAAAGATAGCTTTCTCGATCCATCTACGAGTGTTTTGTCAAAGAAAGCTGAACTATGACTAATTCTGTGAGTGGTATGAATTATTAGGTGATGAATTTTAAAAGTAGTGTCCAGATGTAAATAGTGAAAGCATCCAAAATATTACTCAGCAGCTGCAAGAGCTATAGGAAAAGCTGACATGACAAATTTAGTCATTTCTTAATCACTTTCGTTAGGCAGTATTGTCAGTTCCAAGAGGCAGATTTTCATCTTGATTTACGCCTATAATAGAAATGGCTGAAAACTGAAAAGTTCTCGAAACTGTTTACTTACAAAACACCTTTTAGGTAATTTTGGAAGCTTCCTATGACCTAGCAGTGATGTTCTTTACACATGGGAGTTCAAAAAATACACTTTTAGACAGCTTATATCAACAAAGCAACTCTTTCCACCTAAAAAAGTGACCTTAATGTGTGCAAGTGGTAAAAACTGGCTTAAATGTATTATTTACAGCTACATCCAAATTTATTAATTAATTACCTTTGGCTTAAATAAAATTGATTGTTAAAGCAGAAAGTAGAGGTTGATGTGAATTCTATTCTGCAGTAGCTTTCAGATAAAAGAAGCAGTGACCCAACTCATTAGCCCTTTGATTTAATATATTGACACTTGGGTACGAATAATTCCGTTTAGTGGCTTTTGCTTCCCAGGGATCAATTTAATTAGTTATAAAATGTGACTTCATGTCAGGAGCCAGAAGAAATGCTGACGTTAAATAAAGTCATACACAATTTAAACAATAAAGCTATCGATGCCTGGTTAAAAGTTAATGATGCACAAAAAATGGCTTAATAGAGACAACCTCAGCAATGAAAGTGATGGTAGGAAAATTAAGCTAAGTGGATGAATGAGAAATGGTGATGTTGTTGGATTGTTAAAACAAATTCATGGATGGCCTGATGGTTCATTTCATAGTACTGTATGTTTCTGATTTAAATATGTGTTTGAGGGTAACCCTGTGCGTTCATATTAGGAGTGACAAGAAGTGATCTGAAACATTTCTGCTTTGGATTCTAGAAAAGGACAGACAATTTACCTGTGCATGTTCAGCTTTGAGATATCCCCCTGGGATATCTTGGGATGACCCAGTAGTAGCCGTAATGACCTCCTGTTATAATATTACAAGTACTAATATTTGCACAGTTGGTTGAGACCCCAGTCAGGATCAGCGTCTTATTACGGTAGGTGCTGTTTATGTACTATACAAATAAGAAGGGACAGTTTGTGCCCTGAAGAAGGGTAGGAGCCAACATGAAAGCACCATATCCTTTCAAAACCCGTTTAATGCTGTAGACGTAATCTACTCGTGTTATCTAAGCAGAGTAAGAAGGCTCAGTGAAGAAAATAACAACCCACAACGTTGTTGGAGGTACAGTTTGTCCTTCATTTTTCCTTCTGTTGCTCCATCTGAACACGCAGATGCACTAGAGCCCTTCAAGAATTATGGTTCCGTTGTTTTCACATTTCCTCGCCTGCTTTGAGCATGGCAGGGTAAAATCCATGGTAGGTGTCTTAAACAATAACCTGCGAATCCATATTCAGACATTAGGCCAAATTAAAAAACAATAATTCTTGTCTTTTTGTGAGTAGCATACAAGGATTTTTCAAGTCACGGTGGATTGTTTCTATCGCAGTAAAACAGTGCTCAGATTTAATAGTGAATCGATATGGTCACCTCATTTAAAGATGTACAGACAGCTGAATATGCTGAATAGATGTTAGGTCAAAGGCAAATACAGAGAAATGTGATTCCTTAGTTTAAAAATGCATGTTAGTCAAATGGTCTCTGACAGAGAAATGATGATTAAAAATAACACGAAAAGCTTTCTATTTGCTCGGAATGTATCACTGTTCAGACGAGACAGTTAGTCCACCTGCGAGGAAAAAACCTGCTATCCAAGTGACCTAATGTTGAGTTAAGCCATGTTATGTTTTCATTTGTATTAATCCTTTTGGGGGCAGATGGATTCTGACTAGGAAGACCAGTCGTGAAAAGGGACAGTAGTAAACTGGGCAGTTAGATAATAATTTTTAACAATTGTACACAATCGGGCTCGTCTACAGAGTCCTGGAAAGCTTGAACCGAGCAGCAGGCAGCGGTTATTACCTGCTAAAGGCATTAACAGTAGCTACAGTAACTTGCCGAAGGACAGAGGGGATATGCCTTAGAATAAAACCTCTGTGTGTCAGAGGGATTTTCAGACTGTGCAAGAGTTATGTTTCTTTTACTAATGTTAGGCAAACTGTTTTGTCTTTGCATTGACTTTACATTGGCCGCAGCCTACACAGAGGGAACTGCTGGAAAAAAGGGGTGCATTAATACTTTCTACTGTGTGCGGGCCAGCCAGTAGTTAGAGAGGGGGCCCATGTTTTCTTAGGGCTCAGATGGCAAAGCTAAGTATTCAGCCTACGGCAGGAAAAAAGTGCCTTTTTTGTTTTCTGGCTGGAGAGTCCAAGCATTCCCAAAGGAACACAATGAATGGCCCATTTTGTCTGACACTGTTTCGTAGACATAGAATTCTTGTTTTTTCATAATTATTCTTGCCCGTCACTGGGTGTGCACATGACATTTGAGCGTGTTTTAAAGTCTTAACACACTCATGTGCCTGCAATAAAGTTACTCATAACAATCCAGGCTTTCTGCAGACAACAGAGCAGGGTCTGTTGTTTTCACAAGTCACAGCAGCTGGGAGGCAATTGTGAAGACAACAGCTTAATCTAGCTGGAAAATACAGGAAGAAGAGAATATACACTCAATTTCCTTCCATATTATTGCAAACAATGCAGAGGGCTTTTTTTGTTGTGGCTTTTTCTTTTCTTTGCTCTGGGTGGTCTGGCTGAAAATGTGAGTGGCATAAAATACGCTAGTTAAAGTACTTTGAATTTTCAACTTGTTGCATTTCGGTATTCATGCTGCTGCGCCTAAATCTGTTAGAGGGTGAGAATATTAATCTACATGAGCACTTTAAAAATCATACAATAACAGCCTTATTTTGAGCTTGTCTACCCAGTGTTTACACTGGTGTTGGTTTACAACATATGTTGCAGTTGCTTCTGAGTTACGCTGGTATAAATGAAACTGGAACCAGGAACTTAGAGAAAATCTGATTGCTGAAAACTTCCATTTGAAACAACATTAGGCAGTCTTAGATACTTGAAAGTTGTATTTTACCTTCTGTGTAAAAGGACAAGGGCATTCAGTAATTTGTTTCTTCATTGCGTGCTTGTGAATCTGGAGATTAATCATATTTGTAAATGCTTCATTTATTTCAGAAGCACATTTACAAACAAAGCATGCCATAAATTAACATGCAAACTCAGTTAAAAAGCATCATAAGTACGCCGTGATCAGATAGTTTTTGCCCCAGCTATATTTTCTGGTGAAGTTTGGGGAAATATTAGGGAGCTGTTTTTTTTCCTTGATGCAATGGTCGAAAAGTGAAGAGGAACATATACTTCAGTTATTATGTCAACACTAGAATGAGTAAAATGCAAATTAACATCAATTTGACTGGAGAGGTGGGGTTACCTTAGCAGTCACCATTAGATGTGGCTTCAGTGAGGGTAGACGTTCCTTTTAAAGAAAATGCGGTATTTATCCAATTGCAGTAAAGGTACCTTCCTTTCCTGCTCTTGGGAATGCTACATAGAGCAGATTTCCAGTAACCATGGCAGACAACTCAGATGGGAAAGATTTTTATTATGCATAGCACAGAGGTTATAGCAGCGACTGGTAACAGCAAAAGCCAGTGAGACAGCGAGTATGGAAAATGAATGAGTGATTTGAACGCGGTCCAGACTTCCAGGAGCGAGAATTGAGATCAGGTTGACGTATACTGAAAAAATACAATATGAATGCTGACATGACTTAGATGTACACTCTGCAGTTTGTGACAGAGCTGCAAATAGTACAGTACCACATGCACCAGCCGACTCTGGGGCAGTGGTATTGGGGATGTGCGTACTGTTGGAAATGCAGCGGGTATTACTGTATTCAGCCACAAAATAAAGCAGATAGATAGTAATAATATCACGTAGACAACCAATCTATTCAAAAAAGCATGGATGTGGACTTCAGGGTCTAAGCATTAAATCAGTTATTGACCTAACAGTAAGCAAAATCTCTTCCTCTGCTTTCCGTAAAACACAGTACCACACCTCTCCCCTCCATTTCTCTTAAAAATACAATAGCAGTGTGGTCACAATAAATGTACAGGTTAGTTCAACTGTGCATCTCACGTTAATCCTGTTCACCCCATTCACCCTCACATTGCAGAAACCCCATACATGTATCTTATTTTCTTGTATTTTCATTTGTTGCAATTTTGGAGTTAGTCTGACTTTCACAATGAAAAAAAGAAAAAAAACAACCTCAAAAATTGTTTTGAAAAATGCATCTAAACTGAAATGGAAAATTACATCCTGAAAACTCTTATTTACCTGAAAAGGCACTGGAGACAAACAGGTACTAACAAAACAGGGAGTTTGGGGAGGAGCATTGTTTACTCTGAAGACCCTTGAGTGCACTAGGAGGGCTTTAGAAAAGCACGATTTTAGTGTGTTTCAGCTGCATGTGTTTATCTTCAAAAAGTAGATGTTTGTGGCTGTCCTCGTTGCCTTTTATGTCTAAGCTTTTCTTGTATATGTGACAAGGACCTTCCTAAAGCCAAGAAAGCCAAATGCACTTCACTATGGTCTCCTTCTTCATGATGGAAGTTTATCGACAACTTTTGGGCATGACTTTATTCGTATCAGTGACCTAGAAAGGAGAAAGTACTGCCAGAGAGCTACCTTGTATACATAAAAAATACTCTCCAAAAGAGATGAAGTGAGAGTGAATGCTAGGAGTTTTGCAAGGAGACTGAAGGTGAGGAGTGAAAAGATTAAGTGAAGGAGAAAAAAATGATTTAATAAACAGAAGAGACAGAAAGAAATCCAGCAATAGTAGATGTGAGTGATAGAGTGATTTCCAAATGAGTTTTTTTGGTTACTCAAGTTGTCTACCACTATGATTAGCCCAGCTCGATTGCTGACTTCTTCACTCAGCAGCAAACCTGTTAAATGTATCATGCTCAAAGTACAGAGATAGAGGTGGTCTTCCCAGAGCAAGCATTTAAGAAACATAGGTTTTGTGTGTCTAATAAAGTCATTTAAATGGTGACTATCCAGGAGTGCAGCAAACAAGTTCTATAGCCAGATGGGTGTAATAATACTGAAATCCCAAGTGAGGCTTTTGGAAAACAAGAGGAAAACATATTTACATATATATACGCCTCTGTGGGTGTGTATATATATTATATATTTAGAAATATTTATACAAAATATATGTATGTGTTTATCTAAATATGTACTCTACATAAATATACGCAGATCTGTACGTCATGTATGTGCATGTGTATATATGTAGAATATACTTTTTATATTATAAAATATATAATCGTATCTATGTATTTTTATATACAGAGAAAGAGACATTCACTTTCACTTTAAGAAAATGCCTACTAGGAAAGTTTCTGCTTGTTAAGATCTGTGACTTTATAATGGCGTGTACTTCCATGGGGCGTGCTTTTTAAGAGTAATCTCCTCCTAGGGAGTAAACAAATTTCCACAAAGATACCTTCAGCGCACTTAAACATTGTCCACATGGGGCCGTAGTGCAGAACAGCTAAGGTGCTACAAATACATATACTGAAATACTGTGTGGTTGTTTCCTATGTAGCTGAACTCTAAAACAGAGCCTCAGAACGGAGCACAGTGGCTTACAGGTAAACACAAATGTAAGACTTCGAACAGAGCTATCGAAAGAAGCTTTTTGTCTTCTCCTCTGATTTCGAAAGTCTATTTGTGTAGGCATTTTTGCAGAGTTCCTTCTCTTGTTTTCTTATTACCTGACCAAATGACCAAAATTTGACTGAAGGGTAAGTTCTTTCTGGATCTGGCTGTCGCTAGGGAGTGCTATTGCGGCTGACAATTTTGCAAGAAGTTACTATGTTAGACTGATATTTTGGACTCTGTACCACCAAGTCAGCCCTCATCCTTCCTCTTAGTTTTTTTTTTTTTTTTCCTTACTCTATATGTCTTTCATTCCTATTCCGATGTATGTAAAAAGTGGCAGTACTAACTAGTTCCTGCTTTGGAAAAAAAGTAGCACTTCAGCTGCTCCTGCAAATTCTTTCACCCACTGAGCAGTGATTAATATACAGGTTTAAGAAGAATTTTTAAACAAAACCTGGAAAAAAAGGAAAAAAGCAAATACGCAGGCTAATGGTATACCCTGAGGTGAGCGAAATGCATTTTTTTAACAAGCCAAGCATAGCAAAAAAGCTATTCTACAGTGAAATTAATAATTACCAAAAAGATTTGCTAGCATTATTGTTGTATCCTTTATGAGAATATGGGTAACATGTTTAAAAAACATGGGAAGTGTGAATCAAAGCCCAAAGATTCAAACTGGTCTCTAATTTTTAATGTGAATTCTATTCATGTGCCCCTGGTGCATAGACTGAAATACAGTCTGTGGATAACAACTGTCTTTAGACTTGTGCCACTTAACCTGAAAATTGTATCTGTTCCTCTGGTAGTATGGATTTCTAATTTTCTTTACCCTTCTGCCTTAACAAAGCTTTGAGGTAAGAGGGCATCTTAGTGCCACATGCCGTAGCTGCCTGGCTATAATACATGATTTCAGCCCCAAATATTTTCCAAAGGCGAGGTTTGTTTATTAACTGAACCCCATGCTGAGATTCAATCAATCTAATGCAGGCTGAGTTTGAAGTTGAACATTCAAACGTATGCCCATACATCTTGGGCATATATCTTACATAATGATGTTGGCCCCAGACATCTTTCTGGGTTTGTTTATGTCTGTTATGGATTCCCCTCATTATCCATGCTGTTTGAGGGATTCCCTATGGATTCAGCCAGTTTATTGCATACTTTTTTAATTTTATGCCAAACGGAACGTTCTGAGTGGCAGCTCGCGTGGTAGCTCCGTACAGCTGCCTCTCGAATCCAGAGCTGAATGCTGTGATTAAGGGTAAATAAAATAATACGCAAGCTAACGTGCTGCAAAAGGATATATAAGAGAATGCCTCGGGAGACGCAAGAGGGTTATAGAAGTAAGGTGAATGATAAAACATTAAGATGTTGACTACTCTTCCTATTTCTTTTCCTTTTAATTACGGTTAACCATTAGAGCAACAATTCTGTGATTTACAAGATCTTCCTTATTGAGCATCTATGGTAATAACACTGGGAAAACTCATTTATTAAGTTTCATCGGAGGGAAGGGATGTTTTAATATGCCAGTCGCTAAGCACATCTGTGTGTGCACACAACTCCCAGTAACATTAATTGGATCAGCCGGAGAAGAGAGTCTTAAATATAGAAAGCAGAGATTGGTATGGGCCACGCTCTGTTCTCGGGAGTGTGTCCTGCTCCACTGAAGGAAGTGGCATTTTTGAGGCTCTCCTCCTGAGAGACGAACGCTGTCCTTCTCATATTCAGCGTAGAGTACCCATTTAGTTCTTGTAGGAGAATTTACTAGGAGTAATATATGGCCAGAAGAAACTAGAGCTAAAAGACAGGTTTTTCTTATAAAGCCTTTGCATTATGAAAAAGGTTGTTTTCAATCTGAAAACTCCGATTTATAAACACTTAATTCATCAGTTCCCTGTGCCTTTCATTTGAAATAAACAGCCAGCAATATTATTTTAAAATAAGGCAGAAGGTGTAACAAAAATGAAGTAATGTTTTGAGAAATATGTGATTGATGATTAAAAAACAGAGAGAGAAGGGGTGGGGGGTGTCAGTCCAGCACTCATTAGTCAGGCAAAACTTCTATTTGAGCGTGCGTTAAGTCGGGAAGACCAGACAGTGTGTCTGGAAAATTATTCTTTCTTTCAGAAGTAGGCTCTCAGAAATATTCCCTTCTTTCGTAAATCTGAAGGCATCCTTTGACTGACTAAGTTATTTTATATCTATTGATGCTAGAGAAAACAAAAGAAACTTTAAAAGCTGGAAACATAAACATCATTGAACCACCCACTTTAAAAAAAAAGCCGGGGGGCGGGGGGGGGGGGGGGGGGGGGAGAGAGGGAGAAAAAGAAAAGAAAGAAATCACAGTGGATGTTTTCCAGGAGGGAACATGCTACGCTGTGTAAAGGGGGCTAGTGTAACAAGAAGTCATCTATTCTTGATTTCTTTAGACAGCTAGAGCTTTGTGCCTTGTCTAGTTTCTACGTTTTAAGAGCTTGTTCTGTGTAGCAGAAATAATACAATAAATGGGTTTAACCACATTTGTCTCAGCTAGACAGTCTGCTTTGTCAAAGATTGCTGGTACAACATAAACAAATTATGTGTTTGTAGTGCTTTCCAATGAAAGCCTATCTAACAGAGCGGAGATTGTGTTTCGGCAGCTGTAGATTTAATCTCCTACCTGTCAGTTAAAGCAGGCATTTCCTGAGCAGATAAGGCCTGGCTGCAGAGGGGGGAGCAGCCACAGCTGGACAAAGGGCCATTGTTATTGCCCCGTAATTCTATGTAGATTTGCCCCGTGCATGTGCATTTCATCACACCAGCTCGGCACATTGCGGTTGCAGAGGAGCCAGCTCTTCGCTGCAGGTTCGGCGGGCAGAGAGAAAGGGAATCGCAGCACAGCTTTGGGCCATCGATTCCCACCGATTGTCATGAACAACTGAAGAAAATATCCCAAGTTTTGAGAGCTGCGTCACTCTGATGTGAGTGTGATCATAGGATTCATGGCGAGGATCTATTGGCAAGCCGAGAGCGTGCTTTAAATAACACTGGAGATCTGACAAATCGGGGAAAGCCAGGAAATTGGAAGGTTGGCATTCCTTCTTGAATATCAGGATCCTCCGCAGAAAAGGCAGCACAGCAGTGGGGATTCCTGTCTGAAGTATAGCTGTTGCCGGAATTTTAACACCCAAGCTTGGATAGGAAATACCTAATGCTCATTTTAAATAGGGGGTTCCTGGTTTTCTGCCTTATTTTACCTTTTTAATGATTTTCTTCTTTCAAAATGTTTATGTAGATGAATCATGAACGCTGTAGAAAGTTGAGGCGCCAATATAGCTGATTTGAGCCAGGCACGGTTGGCGTAGGAAGGAAGCAGGCTGTGTGTGTGTTGCTGGAAGTTTAGAAACTCTGTTGCTTACTCCCAAACCTGCAGTAATTACTGTCTACCTAGCAGTGGCAATCACCTCAGTCGTACTGTGCAAACACACCAGTTTCTTGGAACCTTTTCTGAGTAAAGATGGTCAGATTGTGTCAAAACCTGAGGAATCCGAGGAAGAGATGGAACAAATTAATTTTTGCATGCAATCAGTATTCTGATTTGACTTTGATCTCTAGACACAGGAGTTTTCTGTATTAAACTAGTTCTCCATGTAATTGCCTTTGATAACCCTTTGTGTTTCGAACTAGACACTCCATAAACATCATGTGATTTCTGGAAATTATCTAGGTTACTATTCTGCATTAAATCTCTTTCAAAGATATACAGGAGTGAGAATATTCTCCCTAGATGGGAGTACCTCCTTAGACCTACCCTCTCGAATATTATCCATGTAGGCTTGAGGAAAATTATCAACACTTGTCTCTATAATAAAGAAGAGTAAATTCACGGAGGAGCGAATACCCGAAGAAATCAGCCGTAGCACTGGGTGGGACGGCAAAAGCTTCTCCTTTTCGCAGCTGTGACTCAGCTCCACCCCTGTATCCCACCAAGCGTTTGAGGGCTGAACCGCGTAGCACTGGCATGTGCCTGCTCACAAGCTGCCTCATTCTGCTTTTTCAACAGAGCATGTCCCTCATTAGCCATAGCTCTGCGCTTTGGGAAGCTCTTTAGACAATCGTGTGGTAAGGTATAAAGGTTACAAGCAGCAGATTACGATGGAACTGGTTTATATCCACTGTGCATTGTCACTTCTCCGACTGGAAAAGGAATCAGGGCCTCCTTAAAGGTTCTCCTGTGCTAACTGTAGATGTAATGCTGTCCTCTGCATGGGTCTTTGAGCTTGAATTAATTAATAAGTGTAAAGTACTCAAAAGCTCTAAGTTCTTATGTAGTTACCATACAATATAGTTACAAATCTTGGAATATCAGTGAAAACATAGAAAGCTTTACAAACAGCATGCTGATCAGGAAGAAATTCTTCCCGTGGCAAAGTAAGTGGCAGAACTCCTGTTAGCATCGCTGCGCCCTGGATTTCAGATCTATTCTGTATTTGTTTAATAGAAAAATCCCAACCTGTTCTTTTGTTGTACCATTTTTCCCTCTGTAGGGCAGAAGGATTTTGATCAGAGGCATTGAAAGATGTTTCTGTTTTCATTCCCACTTCTTCTGGAGCTTTTCTTTGTGAAAGTGAAAGACAATCCTTCCTTCAGCAATCACCAGTGTTGTGGCATTAGATGATTTTTTATACCGCACATTGCAGGCCCTTCTATTGAGGGAATTAGTTTCATGTTAATAACTAGTGATGGCTACTATTCAAAGCAAGAAGTCTGTCTTGAAAGGATGTGGGGAGAAAACTCTGCTTGAAAGCACCAATATGAAATGCGAATTTTAAAGCATCTCTTGCTCGAAATTTTTCCATCAACAGGAAATTTCAGTGTACTCCAAAAATCTTGCACATTCTGATATCACCATAAAAACATAAGCTAATAAGGGATTTCTGACATAATTTATATTTAGATTTGAGCTGCAGTAATGGAGCTTCCGTATATAACATATCAACAAGTATCATTAGGCTGCAATATTTTTCTTATTTTGGCATGAATAAGACAAGGTGCAAATGAGAAACATACATCTTCACTAGTCTTTGGAAATATCTGAAATAATTGACTTGCTCAGTCTTCTGTGATGGCTTGGTGACCGCTAACTGTGACAATTTGCATAATAGTCAACTCTTCACTTCTGTGGAGATAACTGTTTGTATCTGATTAAAATTAGGACTGTTTTAGTTCTCTTGACTTTTCCAGAAGTTGCAGAAATAGAGATTTGCTGTTATGCTTTAACCAAACAAATGCACACATGGGGATAACAATATGCTGAGTTTATGCAGATTTTACAACACAAATCTGAATAAAATACCCACTAATAGACCCTTAAGGAGTAATAAACACACATGAATTTTCCTTAGTTGCACTTTAAAGTGATTTTAACATACTACTAGACCTTAACAATAATATTTAATTGACAAGATTATGCATTTGTATGGATTGAAAAGGTGGTAGATCTCTAATTCCAAATGAACTATAAATTCACTTTTGCATAACATGTTTTATTTATTTCTCTATAGCAGAGATGTTCTCCATCCCTCCTAGTGAGAGTTTCTTAAAATACAGACAATTTAAATAGATTTAATTACCATTTATCATACTCTTAGCTTCATGAGATCATCTTTAGTTGAATTCTGTATTTCCAGGTAGTCAAGGAGCTGGATAAAAACAGGGCAATACCCTGAGAAGCTAATAGAAATGAAATGAGAACTAGTATTTAAAACTGTTCTGTTTTCAGTGTGGTTGGTAGTGTTTTTCTGTTGCTGCCTTCTTTATTTCCCAAGTAGATGGATTTTTTGTTTAGTTCATTTAAAGTTTCAAAGTAATGAGGGAGAAATAATTAAAAATAAGGATGCTCTGTTTTGCTCTATGATCACGGCTGCAAGTTTCACATTAATGTTGTGGCCACTGCAGTAGACTTAAATCTCCAAATCAACCTGAACCACTGGACAAATGGAAAAAAACGATAAGGTAAAAGAAAGAAAACAGCAGTTACAATTCATTTACAAATTCAGTAGTGGGCTACATATTTTTCATAGTATTTGCCATATGAAATGCTCTCACTTTGCAAGGCTATAGTCTCTTTTTTACAGTTTATTTGCCAACATTTCCCCTGGGATCTCATTGGCAGACATTTTCTTTGTGGCTCATGTACTTTCACTGAGAGGAAATATTTTTCAATTAGACTGTAGATAATTAGATGGCAGATAAATTAGGGCATAATATACCTCCCTATATAGATACAGCTCCAGTGATTCTATATTGCTAACAGCAGCAGGAGCAGAAAGTAGTCTCTGAATAATTTTCTATGTGGGAGCGATGTCAACACGGTTTTCAGTGTCTTAGCTACGATGGAAGGCCTGCATGATCACTTTTGGTCTGTTGGAGCCCACCTTTCATCAATTGCTATTCCTCCTCACGCAGAGTCACAGGTGCTTCCCTGGGATTATTTATGCTGGAGGGGATTTCTCACTTAAGCGTTTGGGTCCACTCTCACATCTCATCTTTGCATTAGGGAATGTTAGGCATTGGTGGCGCATTAATTCAAAGCCTCGAGAGTTCACCAGTTACATTTCTGAGCTCAGAACAAACGGCCCGGTCGCCCCTCGCACGCAAAATCGACAGATCCGGTATAACTGAACTGGTCGGTTAACCCAACCTTACAGTCACTTTGCTTCATCAGAACAGCACAAACAAAGCAGCTAGACCCTTCAACTATAACCAAAGAGACCTTTTTATTGTTTCAGTACAATTCTTCTGCAGTTTTTCTAAGCAGATCATTTTTGGGACCAGAAAAGGGCTTAGTCATGGCACAAGTTCATTACAATATTGGCAGAGTTGGGGGGGAAATTTGGGCCAAAACCTGCAAAATCTTAGCACATAGGTGCTTTTAAGTGATCCCACTGACTCGCACATATATAAGTTTTCATAGAAGTCCCTACTTCTTTATGCAACATGGTGTTTGCTGTCTTGCAGAGTCACCAAAATGACCTAATCAAACTACAGTTCAAATTAAAACTTCTTATAGTTCTTCTTTTACAGAGGACAACTAAACCCCATAGTAGGTATTGAAATAAATAGAATTTCAATGGTGGTATAAAAAAAATAGTGCCATGTATTGCATACAGACTATTTTAAATACAGACGAGAGAAATACATATTAAAAGTAGATTATTTAAAAACTTGGACTAGTAGTACCAGCAGTACAAACAGTGCTTTCAGTGCCATTGAGATTTTAAAAATGAATCAACCTAAAATGTAACCTGTTGAGCTATGAGTTACAGCCATTTTTTTCTATCATATGAACACGTATTTTGAGCATGCTGAAAATGCATATTCTTACTTGATACACTGCCTTTACCTGGGAAACTCTTCTGTTACACTGTAGCTTTTAAATGAAAATAGTAGAAAATTTCAAACGCATTTTTACTATGGAAATTAAAAGCTTAATGACTGCATAGACAGGTTAAAGTTGTAGTCTGGCTATACCAATTATTCAGGAAGTTAAAAAATCTTAGGTAGAAATACAAGTTTAAACTATGAAAGATATAAACTTGCTTGCGGATGAATGAAGTTCTCACAGAGGCCGCAACATCGCAAGGGTATCCTATACTGTACATCCTATACTAAAGGAAAAAAAGTGTCAATTCAGTAAATCCAAAGATTGGTTTCTCAGCTAACATGCATTGGAGTAGTCTGTTAGATTAAATACAAATCTCAGTTTCTACAAGTTGAGAACAGGGTCCAGAGATTTTATTGGTGGAAGAAGTAGGGGGCAATGGTTTTAGATAGTGACGTTGGATTATTCTAGGCAATTAGACCATATTTAGCTTATCACACTGTTTTATACTAGTGCTGGTTGTTTAAAAAAAAAAAAAAAGCTTTAAGGAAGGGTTAAAATATTATACAGATTGTTCTTACTGTCTCTCAAAAGGTGGCGCTTAGTTCTCCCCTTCTCTGAAGTAAACTGCGCAACAGAGAGGCGACTTGTCAAGTTTGCTCTTGAAAAGTTTGCGAGGCATTCAGCTGCCATTATAGGGTGGGATTTACTTCTGCTCTTGAAACCTGCGATCCTCGCAGCTAAGCAGTAACGCGCGAGCTACCTTTCTGCTTGCGGTGTTGCCATCCTTTTCTCTGAATGCCTTCTCTAGCTGCACTGTTAGTTGTTGTAGAGGCAGCTTTGGTTTTCAAAGACAGAACTCTTTCTATTCCTTAGTCTCACTAAGTGTGCTGTGTTCCTTATCCAAAAGAGGCAGGCCATTTTCATTCAAGGCATTATTTTTGTATGACATATCCCTTTGGCTTCAGTTTTCCATGCACAACACTACGCAGCAATGACTTTTTAACAAGGAGGATTGTCCAGCCAACTTCTGAGATTAGCATTCACATGACCGTGGGACAAAGCACTGCAGATTTGCCCAGCTTATCAAACGGGCCACCAGCTTTTATTATTTCAGGGAGAATCAAACTGGAAGTTGCTTCTTGAACTAATCAGGGCTGATTTGCTCTGAAGTTGCTTCCTGACTTAGATGTCAGGCAAGGAAGTGCTGTAATCAGTTCCCAGGGGCCGTCAGAGTTGTGACGGGATATTAAAGGAATGGTACGCTACCTTTTAAGAGTTCCCTAATCTTGGTGGCTTCTCATGTTAACACAGTTAAACGTGAGCTTGTTGTATAGAAACAAAGATTAATTTTATGAGGTAGCTTCATAGAAGAGATGATTTTACTCAAGGTTGCAGAACTGAATTTTGGAAGGATCATACTCGGGTTTTCTCCAGGGTTTGTACAGTTCAGTTAAAGGTATAGACTGGCAGAATTGTTCAAAACCAAACGGTTCCTACCCGACACAAAAAAAATAAATAAATAATCTTCATGAAAGAGAAAATGAGTCCCCCTGAGTGTCGCTGTTTGCATATTAGCCTGTAGTACAGGCTCTGCCAAGTTACTCTCTGACTGACTGCTGCAGATGCTCTTTCTCAAGTATTCTGAGTGAGATCTTTAGTGCAAGTCTTCGGGGACAAACAATAGCACCTGTTCCTCACAAGATAGCAGCCCAGTTAGTCCATTCATGTATCTTTAATGAAGCTCTGGGGCAGATGGCAAAAAATGGCATCATCAACAACTTAGCACAGAGGAGACAAAAGGGGAAAGCGCTGATCCAACAATACGCTATTTTTACGAATGGGAAGAGACAGAGTCAGAGTGTTTCTCGGGCATCTGCTACAGTCTTGGTTTTCAGAAAGACCTGAGGAACATCTCAGCAATTAAAATTTCTGGGCATGTAGCCGATTTTATGAAGTACACCAATCAACCCCTCCTCCCAATTTCTTCCCCCTCAGTAAAATCAAAATAATAATAATAATAAAACCCTCAGGAAAAAAAAAATGGCAAAAATCAAGGTGTCTACTTTTTTTTGGCATTCATTTTACATGTTTAATAATTCAGTGATCAGTGATACCTGTACATTCTTTTCCTTTGTAATGCTTATTTGTGCTTTTCAGTTGACCTGTGCTGAAAATCGACACCTATGTATATAACGATTCTGGATGGAAACAACATTTACCTAGGAATAGTATTTAATATGTGCCAGAGGGAAGACCCATGGGAGGGAATGGTTGCCATTCAGTATGGGCTTTTTTCAATGTGTATAACTCTCTTAAGTGTAAACTCAAACTTACAGTCTAAATGTAAGCCACCTTTAGCCAAAGTTACGTTGATTTATATAGGCTGAGGACCCGATCCAGCATTCAGAGCGGTATTTAAATGCAGAATAACAGATGGCCGGAACATGCAATGGTAATCGTCCACATTTACAGAATTGCTTTAATTTGAAAGTTGTAAAAAAAATCTTTTTGGATGTGGTGGAGTGGATCCAACTCTACAGGATCACTTTGGGAAATAGCCATTGTGAGATTTGTTTATTCCATATTTCAAATGACATTTATAACACTACGGTGATAAGTACTGCTATGGGTATTTATGTACCGTCACTCTAACCACGGTACTCGCTCTGATCTCTTCTGTGTCTTGTGAGATTGTGTTGGTGTCTTATATCTTTGCAAGCACATGGAAATACTTCCTCTGTGTGATGACTGAAAGGGGAATTTCTTAAGCCTTGGGTCCATTTGATTAGACTGTCGTTGGGACCTACTGAAAATGATTGTGGGTTGTATTGTGTTGAATTCCTTCCACTATATCCCATAGTTGTTTCGATCAGACAAAACCTGTAGTTTTCATTTGCTGTACTCCTGTAGAGCCAGCTTAAAGGCACACCACGCGGCAAAACTAGCACCATTTTATCAGAGGTAAATGCCTGTGCTGGGCACATGGGGATCAACTCCAATCTAACCGAGTTTAACTCATATCCTAAAACGCACAGCCAGGCTTACCTCAGCTAAAATGAGAGAAATAGCTGCTCAAAGCTAGTTTCTTTCACGCCCCAGTGCCATAGCAGTAATTGCACAAAGACCTTTTTATTATAAGTTGATTTTCCTGAGAAATGGATTAAAAAAAAATACTGTAAAGTGTTTATTTTTTGCTTGACCTTTATTAACCTACATCTTAGGGCTTTCCCAAGAGAAGGGTTGTTGGTAAATTAACCCTCATAGACACACACAGTAGCATTTCTGCACTGCATCAATGGTTGTGAAAGTAATGGGGATATGACAAGAAAATTTGGCGCTATTTAAACAGTGTCATAGGTCAACATATGGGATTTGACCAAAAAAGTTTTTTAGGAATTAAATGAAAAAAAAATTGCTTGAAGTGTACTTTAACTTTTTAATAGAATTTAATGCCACCGATTTATGGTAGGATGAGGACAATATTTTTTTTCTGCCTAAAACCCCCATGTCTTCCTACATTTACTAGCTTTGATTTATAAACCATTATATGTTTGCTTAACTACTAATCAGAAAAATCATAGTCAAAGCCTCGGGTACTTCTGGGGTTAAGGAATGATGGATAAAAACTCTTTGTGATCTTAGCCACTGTCTCTGAAACACATGTAGCATAAATTAAGGAACTAGGAAATTAGCGGGTGGATTTAGCAGACACGATTCTATCACATGTCCTGTTTTCTATAAGTTGAATACAAACGCAGTTATAAGGTGAAGGTTTTTTTGGTTTTGCGTGTTTGTGCTTTTTGATACATTTATTAAGGTCAAATTAAATTTGATATAGTAGGTTTTATTCTGAAATGGTCTCTGAATACAGCTCCATAATTACCAAGCTACATGATAGTGCATAAAGCTATAAAACTGCTTCGACAGACAAGCAATTTATATGTTATAGTGAAGTGTGTATGGCAAAGGATGTTAGTTTAATTGGTAGCCAAGATGCCAGAACCTTAAATCTTAAAACCTGGGGTTTTGACTAGAAGGCTGTTTAATGCTGTGGTGAGATTTTGAAATAACATACCTAAGTTGTTGGTGTATACGTGAACAATACAATATCTCAGAATTAAAATTGCCCTAAGGTTACTAAAATTTGAAGATCAAAGTAGCTACTGCAGTGTTAGGTTACTTCTAAAATGCTTGTCGCTGTGCTGTCTGTGACCCAAGATGGGAAAACTTGTGAAAAAGTAATAGAAATATGTACCACTCTTCTTTTTAGAGAGCCTAAGGTAATGCTAGAAAGGTTTTGTACCTTTTTAGCTTGTGCCAGGACAGGTAATATTTATTAAAAAAAAAAAAAAAAAAAGAGAGAGAGAACCAGGAAGAAGTAGGGAAACGTGCAGTTCACTGAGACTGTTACACCTTTGACACTGAGGGAAAACAATGTTAGTGAGGGCTTTGATGTGATAATGTGAAATTGGCAGGGATTACATTAAGGCAAAGGTTCTGTGGGACTGTGTGAACACAAGAACACTATCAGTACTGGAGAAATACCTGTCAAGACAAATTTGTGCTATTTCTGATCAGAGGCTCTCTTCTGTTTAGCAGGTTCAGGGTCACATGCCTCCGCTCATGATCCCAATTTTTCCACACGACCAGCGGACGCTGGCAGCGGCTGCTGCAGCCCAGCAGGGATTCCTCTTCCCCCCAGGAATAACTTACAAGCCAGGTAAGCTGACAGGGGCGTGAAGCTATTTAACATTTTAAGATATTAACTGTAGCTTCTTGTGTGATCTGTCTCATACGGATGATGTTACACAACAGGTGTAGCTGCTTGGAAATAACGTGGAGTTTTGCAACTCCACTTGAAAAAAACCTTCTGGTTTGAAGGAGGTGGATGAAACATTGGTTATTGAACATCGTGGGGTTTTTTACCTTTATTTCCCACAAAGTCATTTGCTCGAAATATATTGGCTCACTTACGTAGTAATTTGCATCTGGTCTGCCCTGTGTCATTATACAAAGGCTATGTATCTTTAATTAATTCTGTTATCTTCAGTGTACTTGTCTTTTGTGCCAAAATTCTTACTCTTAATTAGTGATAAAAGTCGGAGGAAGCATAATTTAATTAGCAGGCTTCAAATGGGCAACTTTTTGTTTGATTTCAATCTGAATAATAAAAGGTTTCAGTAGTTCAATCCCAGTCATCATTCAGACTTGTAACAGGTCCCATAACCTTGCAGTGAAATATGTTTTGAGATGATTTAGCAAATGTTATGATTTCTTTCTTTTTTCCTCCGAGTTTACAGGACTCCTGGGGAATTCAATTAGGGATATAATGGTTTGAAGCTACTTTCAGAGCCTCCTTGTAAACAGGGCTTTAAATGTTTAAAGACACGTTGCCAAAGGAATTCAATGTAGGAAGATAGTTAAGTAAATAAAAGTCAACCTTATTTTCATTTGTACATTCTTTGTAAGTGACCTCAGTCCAGAAGCAGCAACCTTATTTTGCTCATTAATAGTATTCCCTGTCAAGCTGCCTTGAGCATATTAACCTGATAACTAATAACTACAAAACATAAATACCAGTTTCTTTTGGACATTAAATATGAAATGTACAAAGCAAAGCATTGATCCTGCTCCCACTGATGTTAGTGGTGTTTTTGCTGTGGACTGCAGCGGGAGCAGGGTCAAACCCAAAGTAAAGCCTCATAGCAGATGATGTAAACAGCATACTAATTAAAAGCCAGGTTGAACCTAAAATCTTTTCTAGCAAGTTTACTTAATATTAGATGAAGTGAGGCCAAGCAGGATTTCAGCAAGCATTTCCGTTTGTCCCACTCCCTTCTGTCTCTTTAGTCCAGAGACACTCCTCTTTAAACACAGAATCTTTGTCCAGTTATTATCTTATTTTCAGGGTTAAAAAATTCCAAAGTTCTTTTCCAATTTGACAAACAGGCACACTGTATGCAGGAACCAGTTAGTGGAGATCTGAAAGGCAGCTAGCTCTAGATGGCACAGGATGATGGTTATTCACACACATCACCACCTCACAACAGCTGGGGACCAAAGGGAAGAATATTTTGTCTCCAAAGACATAAGAGTTGCCAGTTGTGGAAATTGTCTGCGATGCCCTGGCTAATACCTTTCTTCTCACGGACAAGAGAAAGCATGTGCTTTAGTTTCCTTGCTTTTCCCATTTTAATCTGAGATGCCTTCTGAATAGTGACTATTAATGATTAAGCTGTGGGTTGTGCTTCCCCCTGAAAGGCGGTATGTCAAATCACATCACGTTGATTTTGGCTCTGTAGGCTACTGGGTACAATAATGACTTGGGAAGAATACCAGCGTGATTTCCTGCACAAGAACAGATTTCTGCACTTATTCTAACGTTTTCCTTACAGTACCTATCCTAACACTTTATCGAGCTTATACTGCTTTACCTGTGATCCTGTTGACCTCATGGCAGAAGGTGATATAGCTTTAGGGCATATTTTTACTTGCCAGAATGCAGTGTAGGCAGAAATCGAGGCCTGGATATCTCAGAACACAGCTAAGCTGTTTGCTAGTGTGTTAGTGGTTTATATCCAGCTGATGCTTGGAAAGCCACAATGATCTGATTATACCCAGTGGCTTGCAAGAAATGAGAATATTTATATTTTTAATATATTTCTTAAATTCTACAGCAAGTGCGGCAAAGTTAGCTGGGCAGGTTAGTAGTTTCTGTTGGAGAGACATCATGATAAAAAACCCCACCGTAACTACACTCGGTATTGATTAATTCCTATTTTTGGCACTCTCGGCACAGTAGTTAAGGAATTAATGAAACTGGAGATTAAGCTACACTCTTTCATAGAGAGGGTTCTTCAAAGTCATTTCTGAGGAATATTTATGAACTTGACTGCTACTACCTGTACTCTTCTACTTTTGTGAGAAATGAAACTTTCACCTCTAGAACTGCCAGTTTAGACTCACTCATACTTCTGAGGAAAGACAGGAGATGGATTAACCCTTCAGATAATTACCATTTTCTTTGTGGTTGCCTGTTTACTTTCTATTTAATTTTACTCTAGTTTGCTGTAGGCAAGCCTGAGTTTTGACACTGCCAGTTTTCCTTAATATTCAGAAAATACAGTGAAAGGGATTTCAATAACAGGAGCTGTAGGAACTGAGTACTTTTGAAACTGACTGTGTCATTTAGGGAATGTCAAATGTTGCGTGCACAGTCACTTAATTTGCTTTGCCCACAAAATGGGCTAGATATAAGCCAGCTCCAACTTGGAAGCAGCATGTCAGTGTTAGTGTGACAGTGCAGCTGAGATGAGAAGTCCTGCCTTGGTGTACAAGCCAGGGTATGATTGTGTGCGCATGTCCGTGCAGGTGTATCTTCATGGGCTAAGTGGGAACTGATTTCATGGCTGTTTTGGTCAACGCCAAGATAGCAGTTACTGAGTACTGTTGCAAATCTGCACTTAACCTCTATGCCTTGAACTAAGAAAATGGTATTCCTATAGCAAACTGCACTAGGTCATGCCCTCAATGGAACGACCACTATAAGGGAGGAGAATTTAGGAGGTTCTGAGGCCCTTCCAGCACATGCCTTAGTTTCTCCTGAATTCCTGGGCTCAGAAAGTCATTATGAATAGAAAACTTGAGGAATTGCTGATATACAGCTATGATTTGTATTAAAGCCTGACAGAACAGAGTTTCATGCTGCCTGGCAGGATCTATAACAGGAGGTGGCTGTAACCCTTCCCCCAAATATTTTGGAGCTGTAGGAGGTGAAACAGGCCAAAGTTAGAAAGTACTGATGACAAGTAATAATTACATTAGAAAAAAAATCCCCGAAGTCCCATGCTTCCTTATGTGTCTCAAAGTCATGTAATATAATTTTCCGGCATGGTAAGTACTAATTGAGAAATCAGAGCTGCATAGACCACCTAATTAATTTTTTATACATATTTCAGTATTTATACTGTATACTGGATTAATTAAAACTTTAGGGCGCTGTGCATCTCAAATGACTGTTGTGACTATTGACCTGCAGGCGCTTGACGAGCCTCGTAGAGTACCTGGTTGTGGGGGTTGCCACTTATTCCAGTGGGAAGCTGAGAGTGGCAGCTGTTAGGAAGCTAATACTTGCCCAGAGATGCTACGCAATTAATGTAATTATTTTGCATTCTAAGTACAGCACAGCTACTGCGCTGGCTTTCTGACTGTGACCACTATACTTACTACTTGGAACCGGTGGGTAACATAAGTACCTTTATACCTCCTCTCCCGGTGCAAATTTGCCTTCAGTTAACCCACCACATGCATCCAGGTAAAGTTAGTGGGATGGAGTGTCACTGAATGTGAGTAGCATGTCCCCATTAGTGCCCTGGGTCAAGAAGAGAAGACAGAGAGTGGGGGTAAGGAGGAAGACAGTTCCCTCCTCCATCTTGCAGTGCCTAAAGCGTTACTTTCTTCAAGTTTTGTGGCTAAGAGAGGATGGGGAAATAGGATGATGACACAATAAAGGTATAGAGTAACGCTGGACAGGAGCCAGACCCTACTTGGAGCAGAGCTTGGGTACGGTTTGCTCTGAGCGGAGAGTGGGAGGGCCGCTCTCCATGCTGGCTGCATAACAGCAGCCCGTGTGACTTGGAAATGAATGGTCACTTTGCTCAATAGTCTTCTGAAAATATTTTGTGTCATATCAGTTCTTTACCAGATGTGGAAAGCATCTCTGAAAAAGATTATGGAAAACAGAGACATTGAGGTATGGAGATTGTAAACCTCTGTTTAAAAGAGTTTGTAGAGTGATAAGCTGCAGTGTATCTTCAAAGCATTTCTTCCTATTTCATACATAAAGTATATAAAGACCATGATTAGAATGGCTGAGAAACAGCTTCTATCTGCCTACCTAGGTCATTCTGTTTTATACACAAAAATAATTTACAAGAGATTTTGCTATGCTGGAAATACAATGAAAAGTGAAAATGGAGACTGTTTTCCTAGGCTGGTGGCAAAAATAGTGAGAAAAGTAGCTAATGGTTTGCCCTGGTTCTGTTCCTACTTGCATTGGGGCAAATCAACAGTAACTCCTTTGAAATCAATGAAAGTAAAATTAGGTAAAGCACGACAAACGAAACTATCAGGCTTATTGTCATCTGGCTGGACATCATAAATTTCCATAACTGTGACATATTTGTCATCAAACTAATTAAACTCATTGCTTACAGCAGCTAACCCACATAACTAACATCATCTTAGATCTGCTGGATTTCACTGATATCCATCATTGCAGTTTCCATGTGGAACGGGCCTTTCAGAAAACTTTTCCTAAAGCTGTAAGGTGGTTTAAATTTTACGTAGCGCAGTACTCTATTTTCAGTAGGCTGATGTTCCTCTTGGCAGGTGAGAAAAGAAAGCATACATCAAATCAACTGCGTACTGAGTTGGCCGTGTATCTTTGCATGGCAGAGGTGCTGCTGCTGCATGAGTTTAGTTCTTATGGAAATTCCCCAGGTCTGAGTTAAAGTCTGTCACATGTTCCCTGTTGGGTTTTACTGGTTGGAACAAGGAATCCATAACTTCAGGTTTTGTTGTAGCAATCCATATGTGCCTCACTCCTAAATATTGAGGTAAGAGCTGGAAGTGGTAATAGGCAGCTGAATATTTTCAACTGGGATTTGCACTGAAGTTCTTTACCTGCAGCCAGACAGTTGTTGGGGCAACTGATTCTGCTGCAACATGAGGGCGGCGATAAAGCAGCGTTGTGGCAAATCCTGCTCCGAATAAAGGGAGAAGTGAGGTATTGTCGTTGGACAGGGAAGGTGCTCCGTAGTATTGCCTTAGCCAGTTACCTCTATTAACATTTTCCTCAGTCCAGATGCCTTTGCACAAACAAAGTGTGTGCCCTGTGTGGGAATGTTGCAGGAGCGGGCATCTGTATCCTCGCTGTATCCCAACAACACCCTGAGGAGAGGTACACTTTCCTCACCCTGTTCGTTATGCTTGGGAGGGTAGGGCACTGGAATTTGTGACCTCTTACATCTCTTCCAACTCTGTTTCCTGTTATTCTGTGATTCCACATGGAGAGTGTGCAAATGACAGTTTGAGATCCATGCATGAAAAGACAGTTTTGAAGTTACAATCCCCAAGTGGGGAAACCATCATCCAACTGAAAACTTTGTAAGTCAGATGAGAGTCAGCTTGTGTCTTGCAATTGTGTTTTAGGAAAGCCCGGTAACAAAGCAACTCCTTCCCCCTGCCCTGAGTCTCACAAGAGCCAGACATCCTTCTTTCCTTACAGCTCACAAAGCCTTGATCTGGAACGTAAGTCCATACATCCCATAAATAAAGTCCACTAAGCTTCATCACTTCATCCAAGACAAAAAGAAACATTTCCTTTATTTCTGTGTGGAATAGCATGGTACAGTTGCTGGCTGCTTTCGTTCATTTGGAAATGTTGCTCAACCTGACAAATGAAACAGAAGTCTGGCATACTTTTCCATGGCTTGTAAACACCAATTTATATATAAACAACAGCAGCCAAATGTAAATAGACAATCAGTGCAGCAAGGAGATTGAAGAGTTCAGTTTGCAAAACATGACAGATTTTCTTCTTCCGGCATTCTTCTCACTGCTGGTTATCAAAGGCCAGCGCACACCGGTACCTAAAGCAGACCTGTTTGAACATGTTCCGCTGCCTTTTGTACAAATTTAAAAGAATGGATCCTCACGCAAGCATTCCAAATTGAGAAACAAATTTGAAAAAAATTGCTACAATACATTGACTGATTTCTTGCCAAGACAGCTACTGAGAAGCTTCTTGATCCATTCTTGCACTGACAAAATGAGAGAGGGAAATATGTACCTTTTGTAATTAAAAATTAAAACCAACCCATTCCCTGCATGCTCAGTTTCCTCAAGGGAACGAAAAGTACCTTTGCTCTGCTTTTACTGCTTGGTGTCAGCAAAGTACTCCAAAGCTGAAGGAGGATTAATTTTTGTTCTCCGCACAATAGTACTGCTAAGGACTTAGCCATAATTCAGCATGTTAAAATTGGGGGGGGGGGGGGGGGGGCGGGGAATGAACATTATTATGTTTTAATAACAAATAAATGACATAGCTATAAAATTATTTTTCCCGTAACAAAAGAAAGAACTGTAGCCAGCAGGTGAGCAAGACAACACTGCTGGGTGTGGTAGAGATACTATTAAATTAACTGTGAAGCCAAGACCTCTGCGTGTGCGCGTGCGCACGTGTGTGTGTATAAAATATCTGGCTATTTCAAACCATGGGAGCATGACAGCTGTGAAAAAGGAGTGCCGCAGGGAATTCTTTTAGAGTTTGATTTTTTTAAAAAATATGTTTGACATGGAAAATGTTTTAGTACAAATAAAGCAACTGGTATTGAACTTAAAAAGTGTATGTGGAGGGGGAGGGAGAAAGAAGAGATTGCTGTGTGGAACAGGAATGAATAATTCATGATATTTAAAGAAAGAATGCCTCCGAAATGCGAAATGTTCTGCAAGGCAGTCCATGCTGGTAACTTGGATGGTTATTCTCCCCCCCTCCCCCCATTGAAAGCATCATTAATTCAACATCTTTGTGATTTTTTTAAAACCTTGTAAGATATTTCTGAAAGAAACATTGTTTAACTTAGATTAGGATCTTATTTATTCAGATAATTTCATATAAATATCAAAGAGATGAGTAGAATTATTTAATCGTAAAGAGACAGCTTTAGTACTAGGATCTAGGGTTTTTTTGTTGCCTTTTTTTTTTTTTTTTTAAGAAAAAAAACCCCAACAACATCATTGCAAACTAAAATCAGCCTCATGGAAGGGGGAAAATAAGAGGAGATATTTTGAACATTACTCCATAGGACACCAGTACAATATAGTGTTAGTGAATGCATTGTAGCAGAGCCCCATACGCAATCAGAATCCAATTGTTACTGGACTGTGTACAAGCGCATACTGTGCTCAATGGTCTGATGAGGTATTATGGATATGATGCGAAGAGACCTTGTGGATTAGACATGTACAATTTATTAAAAAAGTGAAACAACCGAACATTTAAACTGAGCTGAATACAATAGCACTTCCGGTGGTAAAAAGGGAGAGTTCTGAGGAATCCAGTGACTGCAAAGACATCAGCTATTGTTATTTATTTGATATTTATTTATCTTGGAATGCTCTGATTATATTATTTTGGATTTCTGTATTTTCCCTCATTGCTAGATTCTGCTTTTGGTGTGGGAAAGTTCATGTAAAACAGACTGATTATTGAAAATCTCAAAAATGTACAGAGGAGCAGCCTGTTAAAATGTAGTCTACAGGTAGTACATAACACTAACTTTAAAAAAGTATCTTGCGCCAAAGTGATATTCCATTAAATAATAGTTACTGTGCGATTTATCCATCGCTGTATTAGTTTTTATATTACAGATTACACTGCTAAATTGTTTCAGCCTTCCTTCATTCTTTACATTGACTAAGTCCCAATGGCACCGTGTGTTGCACTGTTGCAAGGACTTAGAAGTGGGAACACCCATAAATGCTATAAGATGTAATGTTTCAATGCTTATTTTGGATCAATAGTATCTCTTATTTTCTGGAGTATTTGTTGTTCCTTCAATGCAGAGGGCACACATTTTCAGTTTCCAGTGAACAGAACGCAGAAATTTTAGTGTCTGCATCTTCATGTAACTGAACAACTACCTAATCTGTCAACTTCAGTAGGGTCCCAGATCTAAGAGAAAGTCAAAATCACATTTCACGCTATTTTTAAAAATGATTTAATTTTGTTTTTCTCTATGGCTACCTTAAAGGAGTTGTTCCAAGACAGAGAACCTCAAAGCAAAACAAGAAACAACCTCAACCTGTGTTGAGCCAACTAGGTAGCTTTCCCAGGAGAGACCCACTTGATACTGAAAAGAAATCACCCTGCATTAAACAGGGCTGAAATTTCTTGGGTTGTAGCAATTTTATCCTGTTTTAAGAAACATGCGTCGACAACAGTTTTTTTTTCTTCTGGGAACCACTGGGGTTTCCTTGGGTATCTTGCCTCTGTGTCTATGGCCTTAAGGCCCAATTTGTGCCCAAGCTTACATGCTTGATTTGAACATTTGCTTTTGAAAATGAAAATCACGAGTATCACATTTATGTTTTGCCAGTTTGCCTACCAGCTATCTGCTAACAAAAAAGTTCCAAGGGAGCATGGCAAGTCTGTGCCCAGTGAAGCCTTTTGTTTTTGCAGATGTTTAGGCTTAGAGGAGTGCTGCGGAGCACAGGCAATCCTAGGTCCATGTTTGCACTTGTCTGCTGCTATTCTCTGCTCATTGTCTGAACCTGCACGCATTGTTCTCCCGACAGGTGATAACTACCCTGTGCAGTTCATTCCATCAACAATGGCAGCTGCTGCTGCTTCTGGACTCAGCCCTTTACAGCTCCAGGTATGTGCCAGAACAAAAAAATGTGGGACTGAAGCCAACATTTTAGGGGAAAACTGCTAACCAGCTGTATGCTAAATAATAGTCTGAATGTTAAATAATTTTTGAGCACAGCCCAGGAGGATTAACACCTTATGTACTTACGGTTCTGCAAATATAGCAACGTGCAGCCAACCTTGATACTGTGAGTGAAAGACATTGTTCGGTGTGGTTTATATCAGCAGAGTTAATGGTATTTTTTTAAATATATGACCAGTTGATGGGAGATATGTTCGAAGATCTTTCTGTACTTTAGTTTCATAGCTGCAATGCACTACATTTAATTAGAGCAGTGAGTGTATCAAAACAAATGCGTCTTATTGGGTTTTTTTCTTTTTTTCAGACAGTGTGGTGCTGACAATACAATAAAGTAGAAACTCTTTTAGCTTCTGTATTTGGGTAATCTCAATCTTCCCGTGCATTAAGCTGGTCAGATGCCAAGCATGGTCAGGAGCCTTGGTTTAGTCATTTATTTATTTTTGGCATATATAGAATGAAATGTTGTGAAAGAAAGATTTATGTGCCATATTATTAGCTAGCTTTTTGTGGCAAGAAGTTTTTAATTTCACAAGAAAAGACACAACAATGTCATAAATAATGAAGAAACAGTCAAAAGCTTTCAGAGTTAAAATGTGTGGAAAGGAAGTGACAGTGAACATGAGAGGAAAGGCCATTAAAGATGCATGTAACTATTTGCAAGTAAACCTTTGAAACCCCTGTTTGAGTTAGGTTAGATTTGGGTTCAGATGCGAAGTAGGAATAAATTGTGCCTAAGGTAGCAATGTACTGCCATGTTAATATCCAGACATCTACTTTGCTTACCCTTCTGCACTTATATCATTTTCTGGGGCCAAAGCAAATTAAAAATCTTCTCGTCTTTACTCAGTGCTGATATTCTACTTGCCAGGTTAACTTAGGATAAGTGAGAATGGGACCAGGACTCCCTGTTTACTGATGGTCCAGAACTGGCAGAAAAGACTCCTTGAGCTTATGTCTGACCTAACCTACAATCAAAATTTGAAAAGAGAACACCCTGACACTGCAGGGAAAGATCTCCCAGAAATACTTTTGGGTCGTGATAGCATTACGTTAAGACTGTACCTCGGACAGGCTTCAAACCCAAGGGGAGTTTTTCAAAGGAAAAATAGCAGGTTGCCTTTGAAAATCTGTATTTGAATACTTATTGAAGCAAAAGTATCATTAGCCAGCCTTAGTTGAGAAAATACTTCAGAAATCAGCTTTGCGTATAAAGAGACTATTTTTGCTACCTTTGAAATGCAATACAACAAATAGTGAGCCTATGCAAGACTGTAAGTCAGGAAAGGATAAAAACTGTTCAACTGCAAAAGAAACAGGATCTAAACCACAGGCATTCCCCATTCTTTTCTTTTACAAGATCCATTTGTAGCTTGACCCACAGATCTATTTGCACATCAGCCTTGGTCAGAACCTACAGCAATAGTGTAATTTCATTAATTTGCAGAAATGAAAGACCGAACTGTTAAACATGATGGGCACAGTTAGAGAGAAAAGAAAACATCCAGCAAAGAAATCGGTGCTAATAAATTCAGAAACATTTGAGTGCTTGAGGGGGAAGAATTTCCCTTCAGATGTATTTGCTGTAAAAGAGGTTTTTTTGCTTGTGTGTCCGTCCTGCCCCCCTTTTCTATTTTATTTGAATTTCACCTTTATGGGATTTCAAACCCTTTAATGTTTTATGGTCATAAGAGCTTAAGTAATAGAGTACTTAACCTTCAGTTGATACCTGCTCATCTGATTGTGAAATTGGCTGAAGTCAATTTTATTTACTTCTACTATTCATATTCTCTTTGTGTAAATTCCCTAAGTGTTCCCTAAATGAACACTTATTTGGGTGTGTTTGTTGGAGGGAATTTGTTGTTATACCTGATGTGTCATGAAGACTGTTAGTGGTGTAGCATTTCAGCTCATTTTTCCATCTTTGCTTCCCTTCCCCCTTCTTTCTCTGTTTTGTTTCCTTTCTTCCATTTCCATTTACCCCACCCACTTATTTATTTACACGAATGCTGTGACCATGGTATCTGAGTATTTCCCAAGTGCTTAAAAATACTGATCACAAAACTAATCTCTGTTCCTTTCAGGCAGTGGGAGAAATAGGTAATTCATTTGCAGGTTTGGTTTTGTTCCTACATGTGAGCGTGTGTGTGATATCTCTGCTTGGAGAACTTGGAGAGGGAAAGCTATTTCAATTAAAAAAAGCTTTGCAGTAGCTCTAACATTTCAACTTTACCTGGGCATTATTATTAGTTTCCTATTCTAATCCACATCCAGTTGCAGTGGAAAGTCTGTCAGCCTCAAGTTTATAATCTCTCCTATTTTTTCACTTACATTTTTTTGGGATGACCATGCTTCAGGTAGGAGCTAGCAGCAATTTTGTGTTCTCATCTTTCTGTGTGTTAGGGCAACTTCCGTGGAAGCTCTCAATCTAATAGCACAGAAAACAATTTACCGCCAGGTACATCATGTAACGATAGCAATTATTCCACAGAGGATGTTTCTCCAGTGTGCAATTTGTAATTAGGGATTTGCCCACCTTATTCAAGCTATTTAGCAGATTGGTATCAAAGTGTATTTTATCTGAATTGTATGTCTGCGTTCACCAGTGGATTATATATCTCTGCAAGTTAAAACACTTTATTGAAATCATAACTAGGAATTTCTCAAGTAACTAGTTTCACCCTCATGGGCCTTGCATTAAAAATAAATAACTCAATAAATACGGAAACTAAGTTCTCCTTCAACAACAGACCTTTTTGACCCATCTACACTAACCACATCGATCAGCTAAGTGGTAAAATACCATTAATATTCAATTGTAGCTTTGATTATCCTGAAAGAAAGTAGTAATTACCATGTGTTTATGCCAGTCCAGAAGTGTTAGTTCGCTCTGCTTTGGGCTGACATCAGATAGCTTCTTTTTATCTGTATACTGATCTCATGAGGGTGGTATTGATGATGTTGTTGACAAAAAGACTTAAAACCCTGTGTTCCACACTTCCCATTGGCAGCTCAGCTCCATCTTACCAGTTTCCTCAACAACTCGGCCAAGATTTAGATAATATGTGTGATAGGACCAAGCCTTGTTAGGACTCTTAGGATCTTGCTGATGAGGGAGCAGTTCTCTAGGTGTGGTCTAAGAAGAAGGACCAAGCTATTTCTGTTCACCCCTCCAGCTTCAAACAACTGTGAGTGAATCCCATCAAATCAACCTTCTGCTAAATAGTTTACAGATATATTACCAAATACACCTGTAGCAGGTATGCATACTGGTGTGTGAACCGGTTCTGATGCATGTGTGTAACAAAAGCGTGTTGCTTTAATTAATCAGTGTGAGCAGTAAAACCTGTCAATAATTTTCCCCTTGCTCCTCTTTTTTATGCCCACCATCTCTGGAGTTTCTCCCCTTTCCCATTTCCCTGAAATTTTTCCCTAGCTGTCAAATGATTGCACTGACATTAACTGATCCTAGATCTGTGTGCCCAGTAATCTCGCTAAATGAGTGAACTTGATTATGAAATGGGGTTTCCCAGATTTCATGGCGCTGGCAGAAGTAACCTACTTACTGGGAAGTCTCAGTGGTGGTAGAGGTGATACCTGTGTGTCCTTCCTTTCAAACAAGGAATGTTACCATATGCTCTTTATTGTTTAAAAAAATCTGCCTTCATGCTTAGATGTTGCTACCAAGTAGTCTATGTGGTAAATAAGGAAATGTCGCAACTCTCTCAACCACGACCGATAAACTGTTGATAGAAATGGAAGCACTACAATGATGCTAGTTGGAGTTATTCCTAAACAAAGTGAGCCCTAGGAAAAAAAAAGGCAAAACAAAAAAGCTTTCGTTCATAACTCTTTCCCCAAACTATTTGTGTAATTTGTCCTTCAAAATTTATCACTTACAACACTAATGAACCTTGGCAAGTCTTAACTATAGTTGCAGCTGCGTTCTTGAAGCCTGAAGTTTTTATAATCCATTAAAAAACTTTAAATTTTAACTAAACACATATTTGTCTATTTCTTTTCTCCCATCCCGTCCCATCTTACTCCTCCATACTCTCTTCTAATTGCAGACAAAGTAAATGACCTTTCTGTATACCGCTGGGTGCGGATCCAGTGCGCTGCTGAAGCATTGCATAGCCTGCCTCAGGGGCACAATATTAGTAGAGGGAAGGCCAAAGAATGCTATTTTTAGTTGAACAGTTCAGCAGATGGAGGCATGAATACTCATATATCTGAAGGTTGAGGGGTTTGAACCATTAATTTTGATAATGTATTTAACCCTGGGAACAATCAGAAACTGTAACTCTAAGGTTACAATGCTTTTGACCTTTAGAGAACAGAGGGCACTTGGTACAGTAAACAATATATTACATTTCTACTTATTCCAATTCTCTCACACATATAAATTTCAGGACATAGTTGACATTTGCTTTCCTCAGCTATTTTAGTGCTGGTCCTTAAAGTAAGTCAAGAAGAATGTGCAGGAAAGAGGCCAATGTAATGCGACAGTCATGTAAATATGGCCTTTAAATAGCTAAGATGTTAAATGTGGCCTTTTATGAAGAAATATTATTCTCGGGAACTGGAATCTTGGTGACTTATTATTTCAATGAAAAAGTTGTTTTAGTGGACTGCTGCTCTTATGGAGTTTCCTCTATATGTTGTAACCTTAAAGCAATTTTTTAGTGGGGCTAATGTGATCTGATAGTGATAGCTCACACTGGAGGTGATTTGGTCCCACTCTGGTACCACATCATGCAGAGTGATGTACCTGCCTTATGTCTTATTAAATGATGCATGCTCGTCTTCAACAAATACAGCAGTTAAATACCACGCAGCTTAAGTATTTCTAATTAAAATATCTCCATGTGTCAGCATATTGGTAATGTATTATTTTAATCCATCTATTTTGTTTATGAAACAGTGACATATGTTTAGATTGTGAAATATATGAGCCTTAAAAATCACTTTATTGAAGAAAATTAATTTCTACAATGCTGTCTCAGTAATGTGTTCGCTCACCCAGTCAGTCACTGGCAGGGCTGCCAGTCTTAATGTTGGTTAGACACAGTTTAACAGTTTTATCTGACATAACACTCTCGGATGTAGGCAATAATAATTTTTTCAAATGCAAAAACCAAGGAGTTTTCCTTTTTTTTCTTTTTTTTTTTTTTTTTTAACATAACGAAGAATGGGGATTGGGTAAACGTGAGAGAGATTTGGTGAGAGCAATCACAATTAAAACCAGCTAGTTACCTTTTCAAAGTTACACACTGTAATTTGTTTGTCAGCGGGTAGATGTTTGGGTCAGCACTGTGAGTGAGCGACTGTCAGCGGGAATTCCTACAAGACAAGTAATTTCCCTCAATGTATTACTGACAGATTGCTCACTTCTTCGAATCACTAGAGAAAACAAACTTAATATTGTTACAGGCAGAGTTTCTGTCTTCATTAGCCTTATAGAATGATTTTATCTAGCATTCAAAGACTACTGAGCTCTAGGTGGGCATATTTTAACAGAATGTTCCTTATTATGATACAGTGACTAGTGGCCTAAATTAAGGGAATGGTGCGTGCAAATTTCAGTATATGGAAGTAGTAAATTAAATATTTTGGTCCTTTTCTTATGTAGAAATTTAGGTTGTAGCAGAGGAAGGAAAGAGGTAGGAAGAAGATTTTATTAGGGCTCTGAGACACCAAGCAAGCCCTTTAATGAAAATAAAATTAAAAATATGCCAACCTTGCAACACTTAGGAAAATTTAATTAAAATCAATGAAATAGTTATACTTGTGCCTTTCCCTACTTGAATGTTTATGTCTCTGTATGTAATATCTGTGTTATCAAGTTGAATTATATCAGTGGCAGTATCAATGAAAATGATGTCATTGAGTCAATATTTTACCATATGACCTCCTTTCTTTGCAGAATTTCTTAATACTCCATTTTCTCCTAGTCCTTCTCAACTTCAGCCCTGAATTATCTGGCAAAGTGATTTCTATCAGGAAAAGACAGCCCATCAAAATTGACACTTTTGCTGTAAAATATCAATTCTGATGAAATTTGGGCCAGGAGGATTTTCCTAGCTGCCCCAGTAATGGCATCCCTGGTCAAACTGAGATGAAGTCTCCCTATTCTCTTCAAGTCAGTAAAAATGGACAGATAAACAAGCAAAACCATTAGCTAGAGTAATCAGTGTGGTACGGCAGCATTGCAGCTGCAAGACCCTTTTCTCACCCGTTTAATGCCCTGCATCTCCAATGACCGCTTTAAACAGCACGTCTTTGTTACTCTTATTCTTGCTTAATGGAACACTGTCACATTATTTAATAAAAAATTTATAGAAATGTTTAAGAAAGAGACTGTTTCTATGGTCTGTAGCAGTTCTAGCACTTGTCTTGGATGTGGCAAGCCTAAGTCCAGTCCTGGGCTTGTGTTTCCCCCTATTGCAGGAAGGACACTAGCCACCGGACTGTCACCCAGCCTGGCATAGCTCTCTGTTTCTGTTCCCTTCAGATGACGAACCCCTCCTCTGCCTTGGGAAGTGCTCCCATCCTACGCCTGCTCTTCTCTCCCAAGAGGGAAGACTTTTCAATCAGACAGCTAGGGATCAGGCTCCTGGCATGATTCCTGTCTTTTGCACCTTTAGATCTTACCGAGCAGGACAGCTGCCTTCCAGGCCCATATGCTCTGTTCCAGGCAGACTTTACGATTGAGATCATAAATGGCACGGACATAAGCTCACTTATCAGGAAACTTGTATATTTAAAAGGATGTCGTCCTTGTAGCCTGGATTGCAGGAGGTTTCCTGTGTCTTTTCAGTCTGTATCAAGGCAGAAGCTTGAGCCCAAGTGACTGGAGGAGGCTGAGCCCCCAGCATCAACAAGACGTTCTCACTGCCTTAACCATTGGCTGCCCCTCACTGAAAGCCCAGGCTCTATTTTAAAATAATTGCGCTTTGCAAAGCTCACTCCCTGGGGTATGTATTCACTCGGAAGCCAGTAAGAAGCAAATAAGTTACTGCTGCATTTACTGACAGAGCACCAGAGGCACCAGTACTACAGAGTGCCATCAGGGGATGAGCACGTTTTTGAAAGCTCTTTTAAAACTGTGGCATCCCTTTAGGGAATAGGCTGACTGTGAGGCATACTCTGAGCTGGCAGTTGGATTCCTTCAAGCTTTCCAGAAATGTATAAGGTGTATGCCTTACAGGAATTAGCTGCAAGTGAATATGTTTCTGGAATTTTATTATATTTCTGACGACCATAGAGCAAGCTGCTTAATTTGGCTACAAATTGCAAACATGAAGGATTTTTTCCTGTGAAGGTGTTAACATATTTGGATGTTTAGGAACTTAGCAGCAATCAAATTAAAGACAAAAATGCCTTTTAAGTCAGGTCTATAAACAAAGGAAAATAATACACTTCTATTCCTTCCTGACTAATTGCTACAGAAAAAAGAAAACTTAATAACTCACCTTTCATCTGAAGTAAAAGTTCTAAGAACAAGGATGGTTAGATGAGAGCTTCTAGGTGTAGACATACACACACGCATGCTCAAAGGAAGCAGAATAATTCTTGTAAAGATGTGTGGATGGGAAAGAGACCATCACCTGCCTTGTTTCAGAGGGTCTTTGATTATAAGAGAGTATTCCCTCCCGCTGACCCAATTCAGAAATAAAGGGAAATTCATAGAAGATGAGATAGAGCTCATCAAATCAGCGTGTAGCTATTGCTATCACTGAGTAGTCTTTTTAGCTGACGAAATAGGAATGGTATTGCCTCCAACACCCTGCTTGTCTAAGATGTGTATTTGGCCTATGATGTTTTCGGATTCCATACCATTGAGAAAAGTGTCCTAACTCATAGAAACTATTGGAATCATCTGTCTATTTGTAAGGCTCAGCATGAAGGCTGCATACGGCTGTGGGGCACAACAGAAGGTTTGCATATCAGTCCTGACAAAAAGAGACTGGAGGGAGGAGCATTGTCAGAAATACAGGAAGAAAAACACGTTGTGCTTAAATGTCAGTATTAAGGGATTATTCGGGACTTAAAGGAATCATCCACAAAATCTAGTGAAGTCAACACAATAGAAGACATATTTTGGTGTTGTGTTAGCAAACAGCTAAGCATGAAAACAAATGAAGAAGTATTTCAGGTGCAGGAATAGTGAGAGTATCTTGTTCTGTCCACAGGCATTTTTGGAAGTGAAGGGAGAAATAAAAGAGGTAAAGTCCTTTCAAAAATTCGCATCATTTGTCCTATGCGAGAGAACACGTCACCAGATTTAACTAGTCTACAGCTTTATTAAATAACACATCTGTGAGCTATCGATAGTAATTGATCCAGTACGGGCCATCTCTTCTGCTGCAGTCTTCAACAGCTAAGGAAGGGCTAAGATGAGGCCTCATAACCATTTTAATCTGGTCCCAGCACTGTTGCTGAAATATCATCACACCCACCGCAGTTCAGAAAGCATGGCAGGCTTACGCAAATTCACATTTACTTGTGTAAAGTACATCAGCTTACGATGAATTTGTAATAATAAGTTCCCGGTTACCTGGTTTTGAGGTGCAAATGTGAAATTTTTTTAGATGTAATTTTTATAAGCCCATTTGAATATGTTTTGCATAATTTTGTGGGCGCTTCCTTTAAGGAAACTATTTAATTTTCCTTGAAGGTGCATGAAAGTTTCTCAATATACAGTAAAAGATCAGTGTAAGAGATCTGCTAAGCAGCCTGTAAAGCACAATTATTTCTAATGCTTTAAAATATCTGTAAACTGGGCTTGTTTTCTGCTTCACAAAGAAAACATTTCACTGTTTTCTGCATTTAAATATACATTTTAAATATGTTGACTTATCAGGTAACGCAGCAGGCTGAACAGGGACAAACTATTTTTAATGGTATGTTAATTGAATGGGATGCTAGAGATTCACCTGAGTGACTTTTTTCCCAGATGTGCCCCAGCTGACTGATAAAGCTTCTCCTGATCAGTAGAGCCAGTATATATTTATTATAGCCCTGTCTTTCGTCCATTTTTGCTAGTGAAAAATAATAGAATGGCTGCAAGCTGCCACATGAACTCTATGTGTCTCTTATAACAGTAGGAAAACATTATGGCTTCAAACCCCAAGCAGCACTTTCAAAAATTCAGCTCTTAAATGAGAGCTGCCTCGGCATCTTCTCACAAGGTGGGGATTCAGACGTGGGAATTGAGAGAGGTGGTTTAAACGGAGCTCTTCCTTTTTCCTGACTTGCACCCATTTATTATTGGGATAGTGTCTCATTATTCTGTCATGGGAGCCTGTAGAATTTTAACTGTTGTGCTTTTGCCTCTTAGTATGATTAGCAGTGGTAGGTGAGCGTTCAGGTTTCTTGTTCTGTGTCTGTACAGTTCTCCACAAGGAAATACTGCAGTCGTTATATTTGACAGTTTCTCCTTCTGGGTGGTCAGATAGTGAATGAACCCCCCAACCTATGCCAGACTTCAGAAATATTTCTAGAGAAGATTTATTGCCACTTATTTTTTCCATGTCCTGAATTCTTTTACTTATACTTCAGTTTTTCTGTCTGCCGCCTGGTTGACAAACCTAGAAGGTCTCCACCAGAAGCAGCAATTGCGCAAACATCTTCTGTCCTGAATTGATTTAATGCCCTGTGGGATTAGGAGAATACTTCAGTTTTTAGACCCCTTCAGCTAAGATTGTCTACATTACTGGCAATTGTACCAGTGACATGGACATGTGCTTACGAGGAAACTCATTCACCAACTCATTTGGCACAGCTCAACAAGCAGTTACTCATAATTGCTTGTAATCCTGCTGACATGAGCCTGAATGAAACTCCTGACTTCTCTCCCAAAGCTCATCTATGTGTTAACACTTTTTAAAAATAAATATATGAAATTCTGGAAGGCAAAATTTGATAAGCTTTGATAGCTATCACCCGTTCACAAAACTTACTGTAATTAATTGCTTTTCAATCGTATAATTTTATTTCCCTTATCACGGGGATTCTCTTTAAGCAGCTCCTTCTTTTTACACGAACTTTAGTCCAGAACACATTTCTCCACATAAGGTGTGTGAAAGTGTCTGAATTCATGAGTGAACTGCTCTTTGTATAGACCTCTCACGTTTATTGTTAAAGATATTTTATATTAGCAGTAAGGAACAAAATACTGATTTTTGGAAGAGCTTCTAAAAGAATATCAGAAAACATTTTAAATTCTTTCTATGAATAATTTGATTTACAGTGTCACCAGAGAAGGTAATATTATGATAGTGTAAAGTGAATGAAAAAACTGCGCTCCGCTGCAGCCATCTGGTTAGATTTTCATTTTTTCCTGATAGATCTGGTTATATTTTTATTTGAAATAAGTGCTGCTTGTTTGCTTTCCTTGGATACAGGAGAAAGAGTTTAAAATACTAGAGCCTTTGTAGGTGTCTTTGGATCCATGCTTCCTGGTCCTTGCTTGCTTTCCTAGGTAAGCTTCTTACTCTGTTAACTTTAGTGCTAATCCACCATTTTGATGAGGTAGAACTTATGCTATAAAAATGCCAAAAGCAAATTGTCATAGAAGCGAACATAGGAAAATCAGACAAAGATTTATCTTCGACATTTCGCGTTTTTTGTGGAGTAACATCATCCACTGGAAACTCAAAATTACTTTTTCAAGCAAACGCAGTTGTCCTATGCTGCAAATGGCTTTCTACGAAAGGCTTAAATGAACTTTTGTTTATCTGTTTAATTCTACATCAAATATAGAATAGTTTTAAGCAGAATGTGTAACAGTTATTTTGTAAAATCACAAAAAAAGTGAAAGATTTTTTGCCAGTTTCAAAGCTGTGTAGTACAACATATAATCTGGGAGAATCACAAAGATGTCAATTGTGTTCTTTCCTGTGCATGGTAAATAACAGGAGAATTGTGATCAAAAAGTAGCATATCAGTAATCTGACAGCATTAAATGAAGGAATGCAAATCTTTGTGCATAAGAGAAAGATTTTATTGACATTTCTGCTATCCTGCAGAGGAAATGGCTATGGACATTTGATGAAGTTTTTACATATTGTGGCATTCTGTTTTTTCTTGATATTTACAATATTTTATGAAAATAACAGATTTTGTTAATGCTCACATTTTATCTTTAATAGGAATACTGTATGGTTGTATTCCGATATACCTAGTTCAGACACTTTAGTCATGCAGTAACAGTGTATCCGCTTCATGAGCAGCACAAAGGAAAGGGTGAGTTGTCCAGGTTCGCCGAGGGTGTGTTTAAGCGGAAGGTATGAGGGATACTTCCTATTTCTGGGTACAGGTGCTCACCCCATGCGGAGGTGGGACACAAAAGTATTAAGTCCCTCCTGCCTTCTGTGCTCCCGTTTCCTGACACACAGAGGTATGGCACGTCCCCGGGCTGGCCAGAGAAAAGACTAAGCCAGGAGGTTGCGCTGTGCGAGAGCTCCTGCTCTGCAATTGCAGCGGGAGACTCCTGGTTACACTACCTCTCATTAGGTCCCCCTCTTGAGAAAAAAATACAGCGGAAAAAAGATGCACTCTCAGTTTGGGCTTTGATCTTGCTTTCATAAATGACTCAAAGAATTTGCATGGTAGCATGCAGCTACTCTATTATTGTTGCTAGCAAAAATACAAGAGAATAGATACACAAAGTGGAAGAGGTGAGAACGGTTAGCATTCCTTTATTCCTTGTCAGAACTTAATCTAGATCAACTAAAATGCTTGCTGTTTTTTGTCATGCCTCAAGATAAAGTGTCAGTGTTTACATATTCCTATCTTTTAGACAAAAGATGCCTATTGTTTTAGAACTCCTGAGTTACTATCTATAGAAAATTATAAATATGTAACAGATGCCTATGTTCACCTCATTTTTACACATTTTGTATGAAGAGCGGTTGTTATAACCCCAACAAGCAATTTGTGTTACACACTTCTCTGCTTTTTTTTTCCTTTGTCTTTTTCTTACACCATAAAGAATTAAACCAGGGTAAAATTAGTAAGATGAGAAGCTAAAGTGAGACGGCCTCTTTCTCCATTAGGAGAAAAAATGCAAAACGTACATTGTGTAAAACCATTTTTTTTCTAATTATCCCATTGTCCTTCCTGCTATTTGTCTAGATTTTTAGTCCGGAGGGCTCCATTTGCGACCGCAAATGATCAAACTCCAGTTTTGGGGTTCCAAGCATTTCATGTTAATTTTTGTGTCTGCACAGAGGGGTTTTTGGTGATATGTACGGGGAGCTATGCAACTGCAGTGTTTCACTCCCACCCTCATTCAATTCCCTACTTTGTGCGGCAGTCTCAGCGTATTCAGCAGGTTGTACGCCAGCAGATGAAACAGATGTTTAGGCCATACTGGAATGGAGCGGCATGCTGCATCAGGACCTGGATATTCCTCTTGACATCTGGATGC
Source organism: Vanellus vanellus (assembly GCF_965231255.1). Lineage (NCBI taxonomy): Eukaryota > Metazoa > Chordata > Aves > Charadriiformes > Charadriidae > Vanellus > Vanellus vanellus. The sequence continues at coordinate 14,823,628 of NC_138911.1, read as the reverse complement.
TGCTGGGCTGGGATGCCTGCCTTAGGCCAGGAGGCTGTAGGAGCCTTGTGGCAGTAAACATAGGGTCCTTGCTGCTCTTTAAGCGATTAGTGCACTGAAGCAGCAATAATGCTGAATTATCGCTTGGTTGCGTTCTTCTAAGGAATCTTGGGACAAAGGGATAGTCAAGGAGGAGTATTTACAGTAAAGTCATGTTCAGAAAGACAAGACTAATTGCCATGTATTAAAAAGCTTTCTTTCAACTAATTTAATAGTAAAATTGCTATGAATACTTTAGGAAACTTTTTACAAAGCAGTAAACAAATAGCTTACAGAAAAACCTCCCTTTCTCATTTAAAATCATTAAGATGAAAAAAGACAATTTCAGCTACTTTCCAATTTCATGGTCTGGTCAAATTGTATGGAACAGACAACAAAATGTGACTGAAGACATGAAATTGAAGGTATACTAATATTCATGCCTACTAGAGACAAAAATGCGAACTTCTAATAGCTGCAGGGAAGAATATTAGGTATGGAAGCTGTCTGACTTATGCATTGATTCTTTATAGTTTCACTTTATCAAGTTGAAAATTGTGCTGTATCTGCTGCTACAGCCTAAATTGTCTGTTGCAGCACTTTCCTTTACGAGGTGTGTTATTTAAACACAATAGACATGGTATATTGCATGGAAATAGATGTTTAATGTTTTGTGATTACAAGCCGTTGGACAAAATAGCATTTAGTATGGATTCCGCTCCCCCCATCCCTCAATAAATTTTCATTGTTAAGACCAATGTGTTTAAATGAGGGCCCTCCCAAACAGATTACAGCTTTTTGGAGAGTGTGAGGTAATATTTTGAAGACGACCGGTTTGTTGCTCTCATTTAACCTCCAGTATTCTAAAGGGGTTATATTTAATTAATACTGGCTAAAGGCCTGACCTGAGAGGCAACCAAAAGTGATTGAACTGCATTTTCAGATCCAGGCTGTAATCTGTTGGGAGAGGAATAATAATAATAAAAAATAAAAAAAAAATAGAAAGCACCATTTACTGAAATTCTTTCTAACTAAGCTGTATTTCAATGGGCCATTTAATGCTCAGATGGACAAAGGTATTACTTCAGTCATTGAATTGTATCAAACCCTTTCTCAGAGGCCCAGTTTAAAAACTCTACAGGAAAAGTGGCTTAGCATCATATTCTCAGCAGACCAACACTCAGTCTGTTTGGAAAGGAAAAAAAAAAAAAAAAAAGAGTGAAATGAGGTGAGACACAACCGCCAAGTCAGTGAGGATTTTTGCCTCTCCCTGCAGTCGGTGGCTTCACGAGGGAATTGCTCGTCAGAAAGCGAGAGCTCCACATTTGCTGCGGAAGGCTTTCAGTTTATTTATCTTAGGGCGTTTTTTGTTTGTTTGTTTGGGTTTTTTTTTTTAGTAGCTGTTACTTTGTTCCCCTGGTCAGCTTTCAGCCTGCTCTTTGTTCTTTTCTGAAGTGGCAAAAATACAGTTTTCTCTCTGGGGGACTTAGGACCAGTACCTACACTTTACAGGGTAAGACTTTTGACTCGGTCACATTGGAAGAAATAGGAAACCTCATTTAGATATCACAGATACTGACACTTGTGAGCTGAGTAGTTATTTTATTTCAATACAGCCAACATTACATGTATCGTATGGTAATATAAGATACCTAATGTAATGTCTGAACTTTAATTGTATAAAAATTTTAGGATACCTTTTTTAATTCATATTTTTTGCAGATTGAAAAATTTTCTTTCACAATTTTGGTGCTATCATTAAAAATTCCTAGCAGCCTAATAGGATGATGGGGTGACATTACATCTTGGAAACTTGTAAAGGTGCTGTAAAACTAATAAACCAGCAGCTTTACTTCCTAAGGAGAAACAAATACAATACTACAGAAGCAACAGCTAGGTGCCAAATTATATGCATTGTCTTAGTTACTTGCAGCGATAGATAATTTATTTGAACTGTAAACATTCTTCTTTGGCTTTGCCCACAGCTTTACAGTAAATAGGTTGTGAACAGGCAGTTGCTGAGAGATTGTATTTAACCGTCATAATTCAATTAAATCAAAGCCATTTGATTTCTAAGGGACACGATCTCAGGAACAATGCCTAAGTGAGAGTTGCTTGCATTTAGGCAGCAAAGCAGAGTGAGCTGTTCTGATGGCCATTTCTACTTCATTACGTCAAAGCAGGATGAGGTCAAAACAATGAGAAATACAGTTTGCGAACAAAACAGAAATGATCTTAAGAGCATCTTAATGCACATGTGCCTGAAGGCAAGTTAGTTCTTTATTGCATGGGTGCATACATTTTAACTCTCTAGTGTTTCTCCAAATTTACATGACTGTAACTTGAGAGAGACTTTGGGATCAGATGTTTATGCTGTCAGGCCATGATGATAAACAGGTGGGGATAGGGAAAAGTGAGTATGTCTCTAAACGTGGATCTTGCTGCAGGTATCTTCTCATTCCACTTTCGTCTCCCTCTTTCCCCCGCCCCGCCTCCCCCCAGAACATCAGCATGAGCCTTGAGGCGAGACTTTATTGTCTGTAAATCCTTTACTTAAAAATAAGCAATGTTAATAACATTTAAAGAAAAATTAGTCAAATGGTAATTTCATTTTCAGTCTACGTTTCCCATTATATTAAAAATTTAGGCAGACGTTTTATAGCTGGCAATACTTATTCAGGCTCTCCCAATACAATTCCATACCATGATGTGTAAAACCAAACAAAATACTAGTGCAGGAACCACAATATGCAAGAACAAGTCAAGGACAAAAAGTTCTGTCATTTCTTCAGAATACATGCCAATGCAATCATTTAGTCCATTCATATTTTGTGCAGTCCATTCATATTATGCTGTGGGACTCTTCTCTACCAAGTAACGAAAATTTGCTTCTCCAAAAGATGAGGGACGAAATGAAAATCTGTGAAGAATAGATACGGTTTTGCTAACTATTTTCCCCAGCAGAAGTCTGGGACTTTGTCACTGACTTACTTAACAGATCCTCTTAACATCTGTCCAGCAGGCTGTGGACTTTATTAGTAGAAAAGAGACCCACCAGATTTAGAGCCTGCTGGGTGCGTCTTCATCTTCACAGCTGTGGATTAACTCAGACTTTCCAGAAGAGGACAACCATATGGGATAATTGGTGTCATTGGGTAGCTAAAAAAAATATGAAGAAACAAATGTCGTCCAAACACAATTCACTGTTTTTACAGCCACAATTACTAGTCTGTTTAAGAAATAAGAAAGGCAGCATTACGCTAAAAAAAGAAAATCTATTCATATCTGTGTGGGAACCTAATCAGGCCCTTGTTTCCAATGACGATGGCTCCACAGTCGCACCAGGTCTGCGACAAGAATGCTCCTTTTGTGTGCCGATAATGTGGAAGCGATAAAATTTCCTATAAGAGACATATGTGTTTACATCATGAGATGTGTTATTTGACAAAACGCTTTGTTCTCTGCATATTTTCCACGCAGAGTTTCATGCTGGGTTGTTTTGCTGGAAAGCTTTGATTAGCTAGAATTAGTTGCTGAAGTAAAATAGACACTTTTGTTTTATGAGTCCTCTTGCTGAGCTGTAAATTATAGTAAAACATATAAGGAGTGACAGAAAGAAGTGCTGATTTGAACCTCTGACCCATGATCGGCATAAAAACATAAGATAACTCTTTCAAAGGACTACTGAGAGCCATAAATATTCCACGGTCCACTTAAAGTTAGGCCCTTTTAACAAAATAAAGCTGTTATTTTGCATAAGGGGATCTTGACTCCACAGTACTACAACAATACAAGCTGCACTATCTAAAACGGGTATAGATTCTTTTATTTTCAGTATGGGTCGGCCGTTACCTGCAGCAGCACAGTAGAAGCGACGAGAGTGATTTTTCTTTTTCTGAACCAGTGCAATGTGGTCAGTAAAAGGAGTTGGAACCGGCAGACACTCAGTGGTGAAATTAGGTATCTGTTACTTTGCAGCTTGAGAGAGAAGCAAAACAGGCATGTGCATCTCCTAAGGAGACAGGAATTGAATGAGATTTAAGGCCACATAGAAATTTCCCTTGACAATATATAGGCTAGCAACTGATAGACGCTGAAATTACTGGTGTTAATAGTTCAAAAAAACCTGAAATCGATGAATATGAATAACTGGTAAAATCTTTCTTTTAGCTGAGAAAGAATTTTTTTCAGTAGATGCACACCTGAATATATAGGGAAAACTGAAGTCTTCTAACTCCATCCGTGACTGCAAAATGCATTATTTGTATTCTCACGAATACAGTTAGTTTGTTTGCACATATTGGGTTGTAATAAATCTGAGAGCACATTAGCCAGCAAGTGCATAAATAATCACTGCAACAATCTTTGTTATTATGACATTAGTTATGATGATTCATTAGCTGCCTCTTCGTGTTGCACCTTAATGCCTTGTTGCAAAGGTATTTGGTGCATTATTATAGGGAGCAGAGGCTATTCACACTCTGTAACAATGAGCAGGCTCTGCTGTAGGGTGATATATGGGTGTTTAAAATCAGAATGTTATGTCCACTATGGATAGGTTAGACATGTACAAACAGGGGAAAGAAAGGAATGACACTGTTAAAAGGAAACCATGTACATATATTATGACACTTGGATTCTGAAGAGAAAAAGGAGTCTTTGTGGCGTATTGTTACTTAATATTTATCGTATTTCTAAATTAAACACTTTTTCCCCAATTGTTACTCCAGCTGTACTTGATCTATGCCATTTCAGGTATACCCATGTGAAGTTCTCAGTTATTTAGCGTAAAAGTGTGAGTTAAGTTGATGTTGCATAATCGATGGTTCTTAAATAGTAAGCTACTATTATCCATGTGGTGGCACACATGAGAGGAGGGTCTGGCCCACAGTGCTAGTAACTCACCTTCTTTTGTTAACATTTTTCTTAGAACAAACTCAGAAAATGCTACCGAGACATCCAAATTTTATGAAAACAAATATATAAAATACACTTTTTTAACAGGTAACACCTGCACAAATATATTGTAAAACAAAAGAAAATATACACTTTTAACATAAATTAGTGTATCTATTAATTTGAAAGGATCTGGTTTTCATCAGCAAAAGCTTTGATTTTTCCAGGTTTTAGATTTTTAAATTCAAATAACAGTTGCTTTCCTGTGTATTTCCTTTAACAATTTTATATGCACCTTTCCTTGTTCTCTTTCTCCTCCTCCTCCTTTTCCTTTTGTGTGGAGAGCAATCCTAGGACTCAGATGCTGAGCTCTGGAAGGTGTTTTTCTGGTGATGGCATCTGGCTTCTTGGCAAACTCCACAGGCAGTAGCTGCCTTCGAGTTGCCCCTGGGTTTGTCACATGGTTAAGTTGCTGATGAGTCACTTAGGCTGTCTTGGGTTCTGGATGTCGTTTTCCGTTAACCTTCCTCTCACTCTAAGGATCTGCATTAAATATAATCTTAAAATATCTTAAAAAGACATAAGTCAATAACCCCGTTTCTTACCTTGGTGCTAGAGCAGTGTTAGTCACTGAACATATTTGGTGTAAAAGAGATCCCAATACAAAAAATGTCATTTATATACAAAAATAGGAAGGAATAAGTACAATTAATGTTACTTTAGAAACGGTTCTTGCACTTAGATTAAGATGTGGGTGAAATTTTTGATTAGGGTATTTATGCTTCTGCACTGCTTTTTGAAAAGGTTGCCTTGCTTGAACTGCTGAAGGCTATACCAGTCACATCGAGCTCAGGTCAGCACTTAACCTTTATTTCCATAGTTATTATATATGACACCCAAAACATGGGTTTGAGCACTAATCCATTCTTCCTCCAAACCAAAGGAAAACTTTTTCGGAGACTCTATTTCCTTGAATCTGTTTGACATCAAGCTTATTTTAAGCACCTCTGCACCAATAACAAAAAATAAGCAGTCCCACTGAAGGTGGGATTTTTTGTTTTGGGTAGCTTCTTTTCAGAAATGTGTGCTGGAAATAGTAAAGATGTTGCTGGCTTTGGTGAGCTTGTAAAAACCCTTTATGATCAGACAGTTCTAAGTATTATTATTGCATGTTATATACTCGGAAGAAAAATTCTGGAATTATAGCTTTGCAACACTACATACTAAATATACTATGGAAAAAAATAACTGCATTACCTCTTGTAGTGCAGGATTTCAACAGCACTTGCAGTCACTCCTTAGAGTTTTTCATCTTTAGAAACTAAATTACTCATTGTCTAAATAGCTGAACTTTCATCTCTATAAATATTTCAGCTTTGCACAATTCCTTTAAAATGCTGACAAATAAGGATTCTCACTTGATTCTCAGTAGTTTTATTGTTCAGTTTCATTTACTGTAGCAAATGTATTTGTTGAAGATGTAACACAGGACTTGCATTTTTAGTAATGGAAGACTTTAGAATTGATCAGGGTCCATAAAATTCAGCATTTGTTTCTGAGGAAAAAAAAAAACAATCTAGCACCATTGGAGAAATAACGTACAAATACAGAAAAAGGAGAATGTCTTTTCATTTTGGTCTAAGTCTTTTAGTAAAACAAAATAAATGGGTAAATGTTTCCAGAACAGATCCCTTCTTTCTCCTTGAATCAAGCCCGCTTCTACTGAATTTCCTGTGGGCCATCTTCCAAGTGCATCCATTGCAATTCATTGTGCCAGGCCAGGCCTCATCACCTGCACTTATCTGCTGCCCTGACTATTGCAACCGCTCTCTTTCTTATCTTCATATTTCACATTTGGCTTTGCTGTAGTTTTTTCAGAACTCTGCTGCAAAGAATAACATCTGAATTATATCTCCACTGCTGTGACCAAATTTTCCCTCACCCACACAGTCAGTTGAAATGTTTCTAGCCCTTGCCTTTTTGTTCTCATATATACAAGTGCAACTGCTCTTTTTGTTCTCGTATATACAAGTGCAACTGCTCTCTCCATTTCCTCCCTGGGATCATATATCTAAAGAAACTGCCTCTCTCCTATGCAGCAGTTGATTGCTTTCTCTTTATCGAAGTATCTTCTTTAAACAAACTTTTTCCATAAGGCCTGTCATTGACCAGCCACTGGTAAGAAGGTTATGATTATCATAATTCCATATGAGGTGGTAAAACAGCCTGTCACAAAGTTTACAAGTTGTTGTCAGTGCAAATCTCCCTTAACTGTGTTGATTTAAGGCCCATTCTATTTTTCTCACCACATGTTACTTCTGTAACATTCGATTCTCAAAATTCTTCACCTTTCTTCATTCATTTAGACACAGATGCTGCAGCCTAAGCAGAGCACATGTCTAGGAATGTCAGAGGCCTACATGCAAGTGAAAAGTCATATGGGAAAGGACCTGAGCAAATAAATGAGTTTTGGTTATTGAAAGCTAATTGAAAAACAAAACAGTTGAAAAACAATTGAAAAAACTTTGAAACCTGTGAGAGGGATGTGTAAGCTTAAGGTCTTTGTCTTCTGGCAAGACATGAATGAACACGGGCAGCAAAGGCAGTTATCCTTGTGTATCGTGAAAATATCTCGCAATGGCATTGTGAAACTTAGATGGCGTTAAGGAAGGTTTTAACATTTGGATCAGTCAAGATGCTTTATTATTAGTTCATACTTTTTTGGGAAATTTAAAATTGTGGATGATACATTTCATAAAAACAGTGAAATGGAAGTAATTCATCAATCGCCATAGGCAATTTCTGAAGAAGAAAATACCACTGCCACCACCACCCAGATTATTATTTTTGTTGGTTATTCAGTTCTTCTTGAATGGTAGCTCTAAGCTATAGCAAAGGCTTAGTATCAATTCTGCTTTTTCCAGGTGAAAAATCAGAATGTGCTTGTGCTGTGCTGTACACATGCTGAGTACAGTGCTTTCCCACTCGTCTGTAATTTTTTTAAGGTAGATGAACAACATTCAGACTCATAGTGACCTCCAACTTTCATAAATTCCCCTCAGATTTTTAGTTGATTACAGCTGGAATAGAGTTTCAGTAACAAGCGCTGAAGTTCATAGGCCTTGTAAGTTCATAGGTGCCTAAATGTGAGACTTCACTTGCCTTTGCCTTAAGTGAGACTTGCAGCATTTCAAATTCCTGCTCTTCAGTGTCAGGTCATGACATTAGAAGAAACCTTGTTCTGAAAACTTTAAAACTACATCTTTGCTCATGCATCTTAAGTAAGCCGGTTTTCAAAATTTTTAAATATGCAGGAGCACTCGGTAACTCAAAACCAGCACTACTTATATTTAGATGCCAGGAACTGGATTGTAAGAATATAACTTAGTGACCTCTAAAAAAAAAATCAAAACAAAACCAGGCTATATATTTTAAAGACTTCTTAAAACAATCATGAATTCTTGATGGTTTTGAGTATCTAATTTCTAATCTTCTGTAGCCTTCTGAGTCAGTGGTTGACATAAGGGTTATGAAATGCTCTTCTCTTTATGTGCTAGACATACATTGAAAAGAAGATATGTTTCAGTGTTTGAGGCAGGTTAATTTTTTTAGATGCTACTCAATAGTTGGTAGGTTAGCATTTCAATTGAAGAAATTTCATTGAAACTTTTGCTTTTGAGCATTAAAAGCTAACAATAAACATTCATTCAATGTTTGGGTTTTTTCCCCCTCAGTCTTGGAAATAAAAGCTTCACAACCTGACCATCGCAATGTGAGGTCCTAAATTGCCATTTCAAGCCACAACAGTGGTATTTGCAAAAATATCAATTTTATCCCTGCAATGTTGGCATGCGCATATTTTTCCAGACTGGCTAGCTCCCCATACAAACTGGTATTTAAGAGAAGTTATACAGCCTCCCAGTCCACACGTCAGTGTTGCTAGCACTAGTATGAGTTCTTGCAAGATTTGCACTCGTTTATGGAACAGCTTTGTTTTTAAGTCTAAGCAAACCAGAAAGCTAATTACTGTTACTTACTTTTACATTTGCTTTTATGGTGTAAAACAAATGTGTAGAAATGCCAGGCTAAAGCTGGTACTATAACCTTGGAGTAACCCAGTGATAAATTACACACACACACATATATAAATGACAAAATTTCTTTGATTCTGTGTGTCCTTTTAGAAACATTTCTTCCTCATGCTACTTGTAGTACAGCCAATACAGACCTCAACACACTGGGAGGGGACCGGTGTATAATTCTAATTTTATTCTGCTTTTAATGTTTGCATTTCCAAAATCAAACCCTTTCCTAGATAGTCACTATAACAGCCCGCTTTTCTTGTTGCTATTTCTGTGATGCTTAAGGTGCTGTGGCTGTTTCAGTTGCCAGTCCTGCTGGGACTCAGGTACCAGGTCACCAACGGGCCCTCCTTCCACCAGGGTCGTGCATCTCTCTCTTCTTCACATTGATCTTGAGATATCTGGTCAAGATACAGCTACACTGTGAGCTGCAGCTTTTTTTAGAGATGATAAACACACTTTTGCTTACTTGTCCCAATTAATGGGGCTACAAGCTCCATTTGCCGTGCATGCCCGGTGTCTGTGCCCAGATGCCAGCAGCAGGGGGGTGGCAGGGCGATGTCTGTGAGGAGAGGCAGCTGGGGGCTGCCCCATCTTGGGCCTAGCCAGTTCCTCAGCGGCCCTGCCACAGGCCAACACTGAGCCTGACAGCCAAGCTGGTGGCACCTCTGGGAAACTGCTCTCCAAAAAGGGCAAAATGCCACGTAGGCAGCGAGGAATGATGGGAAGAGTGTGAGGAATGGCCCTGTCAGCAGCCAGGCCTGAGGGGGAGGAGGTGAAGGAGTCAGCAACGAAGGAGTGAAGCTGAGCCTGGAAAATGGCGAGGATGGGGGATTTTAGTTTTTGCCTGTGTTTCTCACCATCTAACTCTATTGTAATTGGCAATAAATTTAATTAATTTTAGCCAAGCCAAGTCTGTTGTGCCTGTGATGGTAACCGGTAAGTGATCTCCCTGTATTTATCTCGACCCATGAGCTTTTCCTTCTTATTTTCTCCCCCATCCTGTTGTGGAGGGGGAAGCAGAGAGCAGCTGGGTGGGCGGCTGACAGCCAGCTGGATCCACCATCACACTGTGCTGCTTGCCATCATTGGCTATTGACTTTTATCCTCTAAGAAAGACTGAATTTTGTAGAAAGAATAATTCATACCCCACCTTTTTTGCCCTGTCAGCTTACTTGAGAAGGAAATTCTTTTGACCTTTAGTTGATAAACCTGGATTTGTTTTTACATAGAATTCCTTTCCTGTTCTTGCAAGTGCAATACTCGCCACATTAAGTAGTAAATTTTTAGTCTAGTTTTAGTAAAATCTATGTCATCTCCCCCAGATAGTTGAAGTAGATGTTAAATAGGTCCCTAATTGAAACAAACAAACAAACAAAAAAAACCCCCAAGCATATACTGACCTGAAGAATATGCTAAAAGGGATAAGTTCTCAGTAGTAGGGGAAAAAAATCCCCACTTACTATTGTATACAATGCTTCATTTTCATTCTCCAGGATGCCACTGAAAGCTGGGAACTTTTTCTATTTTCAGCTTTTCTAATTTTCTAATACAGGAAAAAATAGTACATTAGCCAAAATACTTAAACACCATTGATTTAAAAATATTAATCCGTGATCCTTTTGTAGCCTCTGTGTGGTATTAAAAGGAATGACAGGAAACAAACAAACAAACAAACAAACAAGAGTTTTCATTTGTCACCCAGAGTTCTGACTCTGCCCCTCTTTCACGTGTTTGTCTAGCCACTGAGTCACTGAGCTTACAGTATTGTGTAACTTTCATTTCTGTGGAGGCTTGTTATATTAGAAAAATTGTTCCAAAGAAAGCAACAATTATGACATAAGCACATCTGGCTCTTGCAAATTATTCTTTATTAAGCTTTCATTTAATTACATGTGCTGAAAGGTCTGCTTTTGATTACTGTAATTTTTTTTATTTGTCCATCTGAATGATAGTAATGTTGGAAATTACATACAAACCACCTGGCTTTTTCCTCACTAATAAAGCAAAGCTTATATAGATTTATGTGTAGAAGAGGGATTAGGATCTTCCCTGTTTATGGTAGAAGAATTATTGCTGATGCTAATTCAAGGTGAGAGTTTAAATTTGGTCACTGGAAGGAAATTAAACCTATTTGGTTTTGTTCAGTAAACACTTTAGATTGGTAGGAACAGTTTATTTTAATATACAGATCTTTTATTATGTTTCAGTTAAACTTTTTGAAAAGTTCCATGAGGGTGTTTATGTATTTTCATCACTATTTACAGGAATTGTTGAGGCCTACTTTCCTTATTAGCATTTCTAAGAGTTATAACAGTAACTGTACACCGAAATGGAGACATACCCTGTTGCCTATTTAACTTTCATTGCTATATAAAGAAGATGCAGCATTGCCTTTTGGTAGCAGACACTTCCAGTGTCAGCTCCCAGTAAGGGTTCTGGAGTTGGTGGGTAATATCTGGTAAGAACAGAAAGACCTGAAGCACTGTTGTTTCTGACAGCGGTTTATACCTCCTTTTCATAACAAGCCTTATATTTTTTCCAATTTCATTTTTAATATTCAGGCACAGTCTAACATTTTGCTCATTACCATGACCATCATTAGCGAGAAGAAAAAAAAAAACTAGCTAAAAGTCAAATTAAGAAAAAAAATATTGGTGTGTGGGAGTTTTCCAGTCTTTTTTTTTTTCCTTTTTGAAAATAATAAGAAGGCAAAAGCCACAAACAGGAAAGTGTTAAAAAAATCTACAATTCCTTTAACAGAAGAAACAGCAGAGCAATAAAAATTATGTACGTTTACAACTTCTTTTTTAAGGAATTTTGCAGAAATACATTGTATATCTTCTTGTCTTCCAGCAACTGTATGCAGCTCAGCTGGCAAGCATGCAAGTTTCTCCTGGAGCCAAAATGCCATCTACTCCACAGCCACCAAATACGACAGGGGCACTCTCACCCACTGGGATGAAAAATGAGAAGAGAGGGACCAGCCCGGTAACTCAAGTTAAGGTATTTTTCAGTAACAAAAAAAGTCAGTGTCTGAAAAGGGCAGTGAAATTAAATGGTCTATTTAATTGTTTTACAGTTGGAATTTGAACCACCTTAGAGTCCTTCAGTATTCAAATAAAATGTTCAGGTTTAGTGCTTTATTATCAGTATAGCGAAGGCAAGAGAAAGCATTCACTTCTTGCTTCCAAAAATATCAGGCGTCCCTCTTCCTACAACAGGCAGCACAACAGATTCATCAGTAAAATGTGATATTGTCAAGATTTCAGTTTGTATTCTAGTAATGTGCATAAATGGCATTCATTTCATGACTTGTTTCACATTGAACTTTTGAGTATCTTAAAATATGGTGCTAGCTCATATGTTAAGGCAAGAGAGAGACTGTAGATCTTCTAATTATTTTACAAATCTCTAGCTGTACTTATTCTACAATTTTGGAAAAAGCCTCACATAAAAGTAAGATGTAAGTCAGGGCTCCCGGGAAAACACTGGATTGATTTGACTTTTGCTGATTTCACACAGCTGCTGACAACCGGGCTGCTCCTTGTTGGTTTTGTGCCATGCCGAATGCTTATGCCTGCTTATTCTCACTTGCTTGGAATCAGGCAGCTACAACATGGCATTTGCCAGCAGCTTGAAATGAACATCACGCACCCCTTGACATCGGTGGTGCAGCTAGTACCTTTGGGTGGAACTGGCTGGCTTTTATTGCTGTGTTCTCCTGTGGTTGTTCTGAATTTCATGAGACTAAATACGCTGAGAAACAATTTGCTTCAAACTGTAAAAAAACACCAACCAATTTGAATGGTAATGCTATAAATGCAGAACTATTAAAATAGATCTAAAGAAGGCATATCGTGACTTTGTGGAGAGAGAGAGAGAGAGAGAACTCATCTCTTTGCTAGCTGCTAACACCTTACAGGCACACAGTCCTTAGTCTCAAATCAGCCAGGGAAGATTTTACTTACTTGAGGTGAGGGTTTCTTTTTTTTGTATTTTTTGACATGAGAGTAAAATATCAGTCGTTTTTTCATTATCATCAGTCATTGTGGTAAAGTGTGGGTGAGTAGATATTTCTGCCTGGGCTGATAAATTTCCATGACACTTTTTTGCTAGGCTGAGAGTACTAATAAATAAAAACTATTCCATTATGGCCAGATCTAACATTTATTTAGCAAAACGTTCACTTTACTTAACTGTAGATGTGTATTAGTCTAATATTTTACCTCTTGTAATCCGATGCCAGGCTTGAGAGCAGTCGCTGAAATTTACCACATATGCAGAGTTTGTTATGGTCAATACAGAAGCCACCAAAAGCAAAGCCCAACTGTTTCAGCAAAGTTGTCGTAGTGTAGTGATACCTAACACCAGTGATTTATGGTGTTGAGAATATACTACTGACTACTTTAATGTGAAAAAGTAATTTCATAAGTGAGTGAGCCAAATGGATCTACACCAAACCAAACCTTTACTATATGAGTAAAATTTTCCCTGGTTAAATTCAAGCACATATCTCCTTGAATCAAGGCCCATACCATTCCAACTTTGTGGCCAGCTGAGTCCTATTACAGAATTGACCACATGCAAATTCTTGGGGGTTTCCCTACATAATGTAACTTGAATGGACTGAAATATATGTTAATAAAAAAGAAGCCTTTTTATTCTTATTTTTTATTAAGCACACTATTGCATTGAAGATATTAAAGATAAACTACAAGTGCTTTGTGTGGATAAATACCGATGGCCAGTGAAGAAATTAATTATTAGCATAAAAACACGTTAATAAACTATACCTATATGCTTTCTTTGCGAATTGTCACCTTTATAAGACATGAAAGTTTTGATGGTCATGCATTGCTTAACAAATCCTCTATATTTTCTCTATTTTTAAACAGTTGTTTGTATATACTGCATGCATTATTTATAGAACTAATGGAATTCTTTTACAGGAGTCAGATCTTTCAAAAAGTAATGATAGGGCTTTTTATGTCAGTGACCAGAATATTTTCCAGCTTTTTGGTTGCCTCGCAGAAATGAGAATGCTGTCTATGAAGTACAAACAAACAGGTTCTGACAGTGTTTAGAGTTTTTTCTCACACGATCGTATCAGTACTAGGCAGAAAATTATTTAGAAATTGAACATAGTAGCGTAGATTCGTATATGTACATACTCTCAGTACCTAGTCTGGCAAACTTCATAGTCTGGAAGGGGCTCTGAACTCTGACAGAAATTTATTGAAGCAACTTTGTATCTGTGCAAGGAAACAGCTTGCATGGCCACAAAGCACAGCAATGGACTGTGTCCCGTATGCCTTTGTGTTTCACTTGGACTTGGACTCTGAACAGGTGTGGGCATTTGTGCACACTGCGAGGTCAAGAAGAATAAAAATGTCATGCAGTTTTATGGAAACAGTTTAAAACCGCAGATATGATGGCATTATAAATACCTGTTTGTTACATTTTGTTGTTTGATGCATTGTGTATGATCAGATGTACTTTGCTAAATCACCACTTGACAGTAAGGAGGATGGAAAAGATGAGATAATGTAGTATATTATTGTATTCTGACATATATTTCTAAGCTTTGAAGTGATCAGTGCAGTGTTGTAAAATATGGACGATATTCTCTTATATCCAGCATAATTCTGCTTTGGGCATATTTTAAATGAGAGATCTGTCTTACTGGGCTCTTTAATTACAGAAAATCACTGTTTCACAATTTTCCAAATGCTCTGTCTTGCTTAATATATTAAGCAAAAGGAACAAGCTCAAAGAATGGGAAGAAGGTTACATTGTGAATATCTACACCGATCAAAGAAATTAATTGCTTGAATGAGTCTTCTTCCAAAAGTTAAGATCTTTCTTAGATGGACTTATTCTCCCATAGCACTGAAACGAGACATGTGTCAGAGAAAATTTCTTCCATAATTGCATATGGAAAGTACCAAAAGATAGAAAAGCGCTGCTATTAGATTTACATATCCTTAAAAATATTGCTTGTCTTTATGCAAATAAACATACAGATACACTAAAGGTTGAACGCAGCAGAAATAACCACAGAATACAAAAATAATTACAGAAGTATCAAACAAGAAGCAGAATAGCGTTTATGTGAAAAAAAATCTTGATTTTACATAAATTGTCAAAAATTAATGACACATTTTAATAATAAAATATCGTAAAATGTACAAAATTAAATAGCAGAAAAAAATATATTTTAAATGCATCTAGTATGCATTCATTGCTGTAGTAAGTCAAGGAATTTGAATTCAGTGAAATTCTTATCTTCTATTATGGGGCAACAGCACAGTTTATTTTACTAAATAAAACGTGCACTTAAAATAAGATGCATGGAATGCATAAGTTAGCAGCAGCATTAAATGTGGGCCAAACAACTGTCAGGGTTTCCAAATGATTCTTTCATAGAAGTATTTCTGATTCCTTAGTTTCTAATACATTTCAAAAAAAAGCTACATTTAAAAACAAGCTACATAACTTATTTTTATAGTGCCAGGAACTTTTCAAATAGAACCAATGCAAAAGCATTACTGAGCTGCTGGAAATTTTAAATAATTCTTTGTAAATGCCCTAGGTTAATTTAGATCTCTGAAAACACATTAGGAAATTAAGCTGTAATGTGAGCTAATTCAAATTTTAATTTGGCAAAAAGAACGATCCAGCCACATAGTTAATGTAAATAGAAGCATAACACAGAGAAATTAATGAGGTTTCCTTTCGCTGAATCTTAAAGGAGGCAGATAATTAGCTTCTTTTGTTATTATTGCTGGAGAATGTGGTATTGTCTTCGAGGTGTAAAGTAATGCTTGCAAAATGATGTGTTCATTTGTCTTTTCCTAATAATTATTTACATTAAACTCTTGTAGGATGAAGCAGCCCAGCCACTGAATCTTTCAGCCCGACCCAAAACAGCTGAACCTGTCAAATCCCCAACATCTCCAACACAGAACCTCTTCCCAGCGAGTAAAAGCAGTCCAGTGACAGTGACGAACAAGAGTGGCATCCCCAGCCCGCTCGGCGGATCTCTGGGAAGAGGATCCTCTTTAGGTAACTAATCTGTCCTGGGGAAAGGAGAATACTGGCAAGTTTTCGACATGAAATCTCAGCATGAGCACAATTCTGAATGTTTGGGCCTACATTTCGAATTAAAATTGAAAAAAACTTGCAGGAAAGATTTTCAAAGAACTCTTGAATGCCAAGTTTTTACAAGGGTAACCAGAATGATGCAGCAGTGATACGCATCTACAAGAAACACAGCAAACAAATATAGAACGTAAGAAATATACATACATAAAAATATATACACATAAGTAAATAAAGATGTATATATAAAATGTGTAAAGAGGTTTGTATGAATATCTTCATAAATTGGGTGTATCCATGCAAAGTTAACTTCTGAATTTTGACCTGTGGATTAAACAAACAAACCAACCAAACAAACAAAAAATTATCTTTGCATGCACGTACAGCCTGAGTGGATACTAGACGTACACACATGGTTCACGTGATTAGTATACATGCAATGCGGCAGTGTAATATACCTTAAAATAAACAAATTTTCAAGCACTTTGTTGAACCAGGGTCAAGGAACATTCAGTATCTCTGGTTTCCAGTAAACCAGAAGCCAGGCAAGAAGGTAACTCCAAATGCGGTTTTCGGCTATTTAGCCCAAATATACCATTAGAACAGCATTCTAAAAGAAATCTAATCCTCTGCATTCTGGGTATTAAGTTCATCTTACCAAGACCATATGCTGAATATATATATATATTTATTTTTTTTTAACAAAGGCAGAAAGGCTACAGCCCAGCCAGTTTATTTTATCGTTGATTCTTTTTATTATTTGTTCATGTTTTTATTATTCGTTCCTCCATCTGTGAAGATTTTGTTAATTCATATGGTTGAAAATAGGGAATTTTTGACCTGTGTTCAAGATTCTTTCATTAAGAAATAAAGCTTGTTAAGGTTTGAAAAAAAAATTGATCTGAAAACTATGCCTGAAGACTACCTTAGCCAGTCAAGAGATAGAATCAAGAGCTGCAAAATGTAGATGATCAGCCCTAAAGTTCAAATAGTAAATTTTAACAGCAACTAAATACTCACTACAGACCACTTATTCACAATCTCTAGCTCAAGTGTACTTGTAAAATATATAGAAACACTTGTGAATAATGAACAGATATGTTAAATACATACATTAAATATATAAAAATTATGATTTGTTCTATTCTCAAAACACTTGGGAACATCATGATCTCTGAAAGATACTTTCTGCAGCTAGCTAGATATCCTACCTCTCCATTTATTTCCAGCTATAACTGCACTATCTAACATTAGAAAGTCGTCTATCAGTTTGAAGTCATAGACCATTCCAGAGAAATGGCTACAGGAGATACATTTAAGGTGTGAATATTTTTCATGTAAAGTCATAAAAACTTAATTCCTCTCAATCCTTAAATATAAAAGAAGCCAGGGAAACATTGTCAAAAATCAGCAAGCAACGTAGGAGGTTTTGCTTCATGTTTTACGATAAATTTAGGTGACTGGGAGTCTAAGTCTCATTAAAAGTCATGCGAATATGGTTCCCAACTTACTTACGCTCCAGAATGGAACTTGATTACTGAATCAATTTAGAGCATTGGAAATTTCACCCAATGAGAACAACCCAATGGTTGTTCTCTAATATGTTACTTTTATTTTGGAGAGGGGTGCTTCATTCAGACAGAAAACATCACAGTTCTATCTAAAACATCACAGTTTGCATCTCTTCTCATCTAGACCCCAGTATTAAAGCAACTGTTTGGTTCCCAGGATAAAGCATGAGAAAACCTTAATCTTAATCTTTTTTATTTTAAAAGAATTCAGGGTCCTGCAAGGTTGAATTTCCTATATTTTACTCAGCTGAACTTCAATGAAGTCAAAAGAATATGAAAACTGTCTTTGAAGGAGAATTCCAAGTCTTAGCCTGTTTGGTTTTATTTGTTTTCTTTTTTTGCTTGTTTGTTTGCTTTATAGTGGACTGTTAGTAAGTACACAAATCTAACAAATTCAGAGCTTTTATAAAAGGCATATGCTTGTCAGGCAGATGCACAGGTCATTCACAAACTTTGATTGCTCAAAATTTCCTAGCTAGAATGTATATACACAAATCTATCCATGTGCAGTATGGAGGATACTCCCACGCAGGAACAGGTGGATCAAGTTAAAGCTTCATCACGGCAACACAAAACAACCAGTCACCAAATAATTGCTGTCTTTTGGTCTCAAATTAGGAACTGTATCTGGGGTATTCATCCTTACCTCTAGCATGCATTTTAAGATGCGACAGAAATGTTTTGAGTGAGTCTGACGCATGTTTAAAAGTTTCTCTTTCTCTCCAGAGTGAGAGAAAGAAAACTATTTTATTTCATCTACTGATTTAGAGCTTTATACTTATGTTAAGGTGATAACAAGCTCTGTCCCCCAAAAGTAACTGTGGGGGCTCTTTCTGAAATTGAAAGCTAAATGTCTGGAGTGATGGTTCTCTCAATAAAGAGATTCTAAAAATTGACACAGACTTTCATGGCCAAGTAAGCAAGATTTCTTTCTTCATCTTTGTTCATTTTATTAATTGTTATTAATACTTCACAGACTTCCCACTTGAGCTTCAGAATACTGTTGTCTTGAACACATATTTAGCTTTGAGTCCATGAGTATGCTCGGATACCTCCATATCAGGCTATGCCAAGACTTCAGGGGTTTTATTTATCACAGCAAAAGAAGTGCACAGGCTTATCCATCACTTCTATAGATTAATTCAGCCTTCAGACAGACAACAATTGCCACTCCTCCTTCTTTTGCGGATGTTAGTTGGGTGCAGCTCTAACAGTACGGGAGCTGAGTGCTTACCCCAGATTCTAATTTGGATAATTACCTAAATAGAGTGTGTTCTTTGTTTATAGATATCCTTTCCAGTCTTAATTCACCTGCCCTATTTGGGGACCAGGACACAGTAATGAAAGCCATTCAGGAGGCTCGAAAAATGAGAGAGCAGATCCAGAGGGAGCAGCAGCAGCAACAGCAGCCGCATGGTGTTGATGGAAAATTGCCCTCCATGAATAACATGGGTCTAAACAACTGCAGGAATGAAAAGGTAATATCTCCCATTGCCACTAAGTCTGTCATTCATTCTTCTTTTCCCTGCAAATAGCTTCTTATTTTTATATAAAATTTCTTCTTAGAGCTTTTAGCCATCTCTGATTTCATGTTAAACGCACCTTGTCACTTCACAGTGCTGTGCTACAAACTCCTCTATGTTTACATGACAGCATTGAAAAAGACAGTCCTGTGTACTCATGTGATTAAGCTGCAAGCATTCATATAACAATGTGGAAAATGAATTGGTTGAAGCTACTGTTGTTTGTGGTCACTAGATTTTAAATTGTGCTTTTGAGAATGATTGGATTGATAAATATGGCAAAAAGGCCAGTTATGTACTAGCATGGTCAAGTATTTCAATGCTGTTGAGCCTATCTGAGTGTGCTTGAATCTGTGACTCAGATGCAACAAAGTATTTAGGCTCATAACAGTGCTTTTGGCTCTTATTTTCAATGGGAAATTAGAGATGAAAGTTCTTTGTTGAATCTTGGCCATAGATTCCAAACACTAAAATGAAATGGGGCGTTACAATAAAACAGTAAATGAGAGCAAGTGGTGAGAGAACGTGACCAGCATTGGACTGAGCAGGACATCAGCTGGTTTACAAAATAGCAAGCTGGGATCATATCCGAAAGGTGAGGAACAGTTTCTATCACACACACTTTAAAGACTGCTCAGAGGACAAAGAAATCTCTTGGAAAATTCTTTGTATGTGTGTTGTCCTGCTCTGTGGCCTTTCCAAGGTCTACAAGATTTGTTCCAGGAGCAGGTCTCTGTATGTATAGCAGAGCCACTGAACGCTGAACCAGGTAATTGGTTGAGCTATAAGGCAGCCCTTTGGATGAAGAATGTTTCTGTGTTAGCTTCCCTAGAGGTGGCTTATGCTGCAAAAAACACAGCGCACAACTTATTTTTCACCACTGACACAAAATCAGTTATATACCACAATGCTTATTCCAGTTAACTAGAAAGGGAAACTATTATCCCAGTAATCTCTATGGCATCAGCAAATAGGAACAGTTATAATGCAATTTAGTAATGAATGAAAAGAAAACTCACACATTCATTAGCCTATAAAGCAACTAGTGTTTCAGACTATTTGCTGAAAAAAAAAATATTGAAAAGCAGGTAGCTTTCAATGCCTATAATTCATTAACGAAAATTCTGTGATATATCTGTATATTAGAGGGTAGGTTCTTTGTATCTTGGGGGAGAGAGGGAAGATTATATTATACTCCAAAGACTAACAGGAATTTTTAATCCAGGTTGAGTATAAAACTCAGCAGAATACTAACTATATCTTAAACCGTGAATTTGATGGTACTATGATCTTTTCTCAGCCCACAAGGGAATACTTGGAGGACTGTAGCAAGGCATGGAAAGGCAAAGAAATGTTGTAAACAGGCCCATCAAACATTGATACATACCTTCTAGTCTACGTTTTATATTTTTGCTTGATAGGTTCTTTACAGCACTCATAATAAGAGAAAGGCTCAGTGTCTATTAAAAAGATTTGTTAAACTGATACCACACAGGATTAACAATGCTTTTCCAAGTCAAATTCAGTGGCTAATAAATATTTATTTCTGCTAGTGTTAGTTTAAATCTCAGCATTGAAAACTCATTTAATTCAGATTGATACTATGAAAAAATATAGAAATTAATAGCTGATCAAGCAGGCCATATTCAAACAACACTAATTGTAAAGTCAGCATTTCTCTTAACTGACCAAGAGGTAGTGTACTACAGACCAAGTTATAAAAATAAAATAAATGTCACACCTATGATCAGTATTAAGAGTTTATAAAATTATGCTTATTTTAAAATATTTTTATGAGTTTCAGTGGCTTGACATTTAAAAATATCTAATATGCTATAAGGGCTATTAAAAGAATTCTTAACATTTGATTTGACTTTGACAAGTAAGTATAAAAATGGCATCCACTCACTCATCAGATCTGCTCCCTGAGTATTTTCAGTACCATGTTTATGTCTTGTATTCGATATAACAAGTTTCTATTTAATCTTTCACCTTTTAAAGCAGATTCAGTAAATATTTCAGTGAATAATCTGAAATTTCTTTTTTGTGCTGGTTACTAACAATACACAGATTGATGTACAGCTTCCAGATTGAGGTTATACATCAGACAGGCAGAGGAAAAAAAAAAATTTTTACTTGCAAATATAGTAGAGTCAGTTGGAACTCTTTAACAAATATCAACAACATCATTCTCAAATGCCGTCTTTTATGGGGAGACTTTTCATGGTAGCACTTGCAACTTTTAAAACCTAAGAATAAAACAGGAGCAAAGAAATCAGTTGTTAAATCTCTCAGTGCCCTTATATAATCCTGCTGGGTTTATTTATTGTAGCATGTATTATAGAGTGAACTGTTAAGGCAGGAAAAAGTAGTAATATGTACTCTGGTTTTACCTTTGGTATGCTATCTGTTATCCTTGCTCTGTCGATGCAAGAAGAGGCAGGGTTTACAAAAGAATAGGATATAAATCAGTCATTTAAAATGATGATATGTCCCCACTCTCTATCCTAAAGAAAAGAATTAAGTCAGTCATGAATACTAAGAGAATATATTTATATTTTATAGCAAGTATAAAATACATTAAAACCAGAAGCATCCTTTCCACAAACAGAATTCTAGAATACTTTCCCCCTTTACCCTCTGCCTTTCAATTTTTACATTATGATATATTTCTTTTACTCTAAAAATGATGGGCAGGATGATCAAAATGCGGGGAGGGAAGGATGATAGATCACTTCAATTAGAAAAACATAATTTTGAAATAATTGTATGCCAAGAAGATTGTATATAGTTTCTGTCATAATCCCAGTGAAGCTTTGATAACTTCAAATTAATTGCAACTTAGTTGCAATTTTGGATTGGTTTCTTTTGAAGAATCAGGACCCCATGTTTTCAGGACCAAATTTTCAGAAATTGGCTTCAGGTAATTAGACTTGTATAAATGAATAGCTGGAAGCCGGCACCAGAAAAAGATGACAAATTAATTGCCTGCAGCTGGTTTAAAAAAGCTATTGAGTTCTGGTCAGTTACTGGTCTTCAAGTTCAGATAGCTGGTAATAGTTTGTTGTGCAAATGATTGCGCTTACAAAATTATGTACATAGCTTCAAAGCCTGAGCTTAGGACTCTTTGAAAATGTGTCATTTAAATCTCAGAAAGCTTTGTATTTGGTTAGAGACACAGAATTGAAAATTGCCTCTGTTCATATTCTGCTGTTCAAAAAAACTCTCCTACAAAGCTTTAAAAGTGCTCACAGAGATTCCCTCATCAGAAAGACCAAAACAAAACCATGCAGCACTCTGACACGGTCAAACTTTGTCATTTGCTAAAGCATTAAGGTTAGGCTGTACTTCCGAGGTGATACCATTCTGTGGACATCTACAACTGCGGAGTCATTTAAGTTGATGTACTGTTGTGGATTAGGGTGGGCAGGTAAGCACCAGGCAGCCGCTCGCTCCCTCCCCTCCAGTGGGATGGGTATCAGAAGGGTAAAAGTGAGAAAACTCGTGGGTTGAGATAGTTTAATAAGTAAGTAAAGCAAAAGCTGTGTGCACAAGCAAAGCAAAATATGGAATTCATTCACTACTTCCCATCGGCCGGCAGATGTTTAGCCGTTTCCAGGAAAGCAGGGCTTCAGCACATGTAACAGTTAGCGGGGAAGACAAATGCCAAAACTCCGAATGTTTCTCTTTCCTCCTCCTTCCCCAATTTTTCTTGCTGAGCATGATGTCATATGATGTGGACTATCCCTTTGGTCAGTTTGGGTCAACTGGCCCAGCTGTGCCCCCTTTTCTGCACTCCCAGCCTGCTTGCTGGTGGGCCAGCATAAGAAACAGAAAATGCCTTGATGCTGTAGAAGCGCTGTTCAGCAATAGCTAAAAGCATCCTGGTGTTATCAGCACTGTTTTGGCCACAAATCCAAAACACAGCACCCTGTGAACTAAAATTAACTCTATCTGAGGCAAAACCAGTACAGTGCACACAAAGCCAAAAGGCAGAGCAGAGTTGGCTTTTTCTACTCCTCCTGGTGCTGATCAGGTGTAGTCTGGTTGAGCAAAGGGAAGAAGTAACCATGTCAGTGGTTTCACAGATTAAAAAGAAAATCTGGAGAAGGAGAGAGAATTAGGAAAATCCAGAAAATAGGCTATCTTGCCATGTGATAGAAGTAAAAGTAAAATACCAAAATTGTCTTCGTTTTGAGGATATGACTTTCTTCCAGTCAAGCCATGTTTACCTTCAACAAAAGAGTACTTTAAAAAAATTTGCATTGCTAGAGCTGCTTGTACTTATTTTAGTATTTTGAGGTAGGATGATTGCCTAGATTTGCTTTGATTTAAAGCTTTAAATGAACCTGAAAATGCTATATAATTCATAAGATAACTGACATTATTTTTAAAAGGACCAGATCCTATTTTCTTTGTGCATAAAGCATGAAAACACTGACAAAAACACTTCAAAAAATCTTTGTAGAAAAAAATATAGGCAGAAATGTGTTAATTTCATTGGAGAAAAATATATGAAGTCAAGACAGAACAAATACCCAATTAATAATCACAAAATATTTGCTAGACCCAAGGATATACCCCCACTTCCCCATTTACTTACCCGTGAAGCATATTCATTGAGATCTGAGAGGCAGCAGAATTTAGTATAGCGTTTTTATGCTTATATTCCATTCCCACCCTTTTGTAGATTTTCAGGCAAGTGTGTATTTGCAGTAGGAAACCAGAAGTAGACCCCAAAATAAATGACATGAGTCATTGCCTACTTCCTGGGAATTATGGTACTTTATCACCTCTTATAATGAGTCTTTTATTCCTTTCTTATTTCTAAATCAAAGTTTTACAACTTGAATCCACATCGTTTGTCCTAATATAGACCACAGTTTGTATGCAAAATGTGTACATTCTTAAAAACCTATGTTATTTACCCTTGGAGATGTTACAGTCTATTGATCAAATCCATATTTAGGCACTTGGATTTGACTTGATAAGCCATAACGACCCCTTCGGAGGTGTTATGGTCTGCTGTATTTAGGGACTGTTAAATATGTGGATTATTGACACAATAGAGTGTAACAACTCCTCTGGAGCTGTTACGCTTCATCATTTATATGAAGCTACTGCACATGCGTACAAACTTTGCCTGATAAAAACACTTCAGGAAGTCTTTGTAGGAAAAGTTACTAGTCATGCATAATCTCCTTTTGACTGCCTACAGCCCCGCAATGACTCCATCATTGTATTGCTTTTTTCTAAATGCAAACACTACTGGATTATGTTGCCAACAGTTTTTTACCAGCTTTTTTCTCCCCAGACGTTCAGTATTATAGACAGAACAATTCCAGAGGCAGGAGTCACACTGTCTTTTCTGCAAGTGCAGGGTACTTCTCAGACAATCACCAAGAGAAGCACATTGTTATTAGCATCCTTGTTATTAGTCATTTCTGAACTCGGTTTGAAAAAAAAAAGAGCACTTAGTTAAGAAAATACTTACCAGCGCATCCTGCATTCAATTACCTTTTCTCCTTTTACCAAAAGTAGTCATGAACTCCCTTAAATTGAGAACATGAATAAATTGGTCATAAGGGCCTTATGGATTTTTATAAATCTTTAGGAATAAGTGGTTTAGATTTGCAGGGACTGATCTATTCTTATTTGATTTTACCTTTTAAGAAAAACTTCTGATATTTTCTTTTTTCCTTTAGTTGCTTAGAGAAGAGTATTTGTAACTAGTAAATAAGAGGTCAGTGCTAATATTTCTGTCTGCTGAGAGACGTAACAGAAACTGTAAGCATTTTCAATTGGATCCTTATTTCTGTTGGCTAAATCTTAGTTTTACTGGTAATTAAAGGGCAAATACCTCATAATTAGGCCAAAAAAAGGATAGAAATATCAACAGCAAATGACTAGTTCTGCAAAGCTGTTACTTTTATTGTGGTATTGTCTCAATAGTCATTGTACCAAGTTCCGTTCTCACTGCAACTTAAGGAAGGTCCCGCCTCATATAGCTTACACTTAGGCATAATTTAATTTAAGTTTAAATAAATATATTTAGATTCCATAATAGAAAATGTGGAACTGTATAGAGAGAAAAAAAGACACCGATTTACTTAAGGAACTGTTAGTGTGGTCTCACTTTCTTGCAAGAATATAGGCAATTTATTCAACTCAGTGGGAGTGTATTCCATCTGTCTAATGAAGAATCTGATTTCCACAAAGAGACACTGCAACTGGGAAACTGTTTTTCCTGAATACGTCATTCTGCTCAGTCGACAAACCTTTCCCTGGGGAGTTTCTGAGATGCAGAAGGACACGTTGCATAGAGACTACCTCTTTACAGTTCCATCATTTTATAACAGATAAATGACTTGTCTAAGTTAAATGCCCCAAAATAGGAAAACATTTCAAATACAAATCCCAGCAGTCCTCATCATTCTTACAAAACAAATGTCCTTTATACTTTACTGTGAATTTGGCCAATTTAGTAACCTGGTTGTGGCTGCACCTAATATATGTTAAGCAATGATTTTTTAATATTGTGTGTTCAAAGTTAACTTCCTAAATCCATACTTGGGCACCAATATTTTCCTCTGAAAAAACTTTATTTAAAAATATTTTAAAAAAGAAAAAAAAGAAGAAAGGAATATAAAAATATTGTGTTCCAAATTTTTTTGAAATGGCAATAATTTTGCAATTTCCTTTCTAGGCTTAGGGCTTATCCTAGCTACATTAAATGTGTGCCTTCATTTTATATCAACTGCAATATTTCCCTAATAATTTTTAAAGAAAAATAGTGACTCAAGTAAAAATTTTCTAAACTAGCTGCAGTGCAGAAGCCTAAGTCTCACTAAACTAGCTCTGTAAATTTTACCCCAAGGCAGACAAGCAGATTTGTGACTGAGTATACAGTAGCAGCCTGTTTTCAGTGAAATTCAGCAGTTTTGCATCCTTCTCCAGCACTTTTTACGATAATTTGGACAATTCAGTATTTCAGCTGATGTAATACTGCCCCCTTTTATTAGAACGGGAAAACATGCTGGACTTCAAACATTTAGTTTTGTAGCTGGAGTAATTCTGTTCATTTATGCTGTTGCTTCCAATATTTGAAATTGCATGACAGGGTAAGATGAAGCACGAAATCAGCAGAAGCTTATAACAGTGAATGGGGGAAAAAAAGTAATGATCCCAAGCAACGTTTTTGCAGGGTGTATTGTGTGTGTTATGACTGGACTTCCTAGGCAGCATATCACACCAGCGAATTCCCTGCTATTTTTTCAAGAAGTTCAAGGTGTTGATGATTTTTTGCTTTTGGATGAATTTCATTGTTATATGTGCTTGCATTGGTTTTCTAAATCAATGTATTTATAGGCCAGCAGTAGGGCAGAGTGAGCATTGTCATTTTTTGGTTTGCTTTTTTCATTCTGTTGTGAGGTCTGATCAGGAATGAGATAGATACATCTTTGAACAGTTGAATGATTTTAATACAGCTCAGACACAGAGAAGTGTTGCAGTGAATTTATCTTCACAAATAGAAATTTAAAATCTAATTTGAAATTAAATTCAAAGCAGAGCATCTTGGAAAAAAAGAAATTAATCCCTGGGTCTCCAACCATATCTTTTAGAGAGAAATGTCTCCATTATAAACAAACAAGGGAAAAAAAAATCTTTCAGCATAACCCTGAAGCCTGTACTACATCACTAGCTTTTGTAGATATCACAGGAAATAAAATCAGGCTTAGAAATTGTACCCATACTTAAAGAAATGTTTTATCTGATCTCTATGCATTTAGTGAGGAAGGTGATGGAATTTGTAACTGCACATGCACGGAGGGGTCAAATACAGCCATAACACTGGTACGCAGGTTATAAGAGTTATGGAAGGAACATACCATTGCTAACATTAGCCTCTGTAGAAGAACATAGCTCCATTATCAAGGCCAGGTTTATAATGGGAACCAGGTGCAGAAGGCTGTGGGTATGAAATCTTGTCAAGTCTGTTCTTCAAACTCAAGAGATAGAAATATTAAAGCTGCTCATGAAACGTTAACTTTCTGTCTGTACATAACATATGATTCAGCCTCTAATTGATCACATGCTATTGCTCAAATACTACTATTTACACCTAAGTATTCATACTCATGCCTACCAATATCCCTACTAATATTTTTTTCAGCTTTACTTTGTATGCTACGTGTAGAAAGACATAAAAATAATGTATTTGAAATTTACACATTAAAAATACATCTTCACTGAAACTGTGGAACTGACAGTGAAAAGACAAAAAGAAACAGTGCAAAATCTCTGGCATATGTAGGTCATCTAAATTTACAGATAAGTTAGCTTTGGTGTCAGCTTACTATGGATCCAGTTTTGCACCTAGGGAAGAATTTGCTGTGCAGACCTTTGTTTTTAAGCATTTAGCTCAAATACCTTACTTTCCAAAATTGTCTTGATAAAGTTGGTAGTTTGTGTATTTCTGTTCCAATATATTAGATGTGCAGTTAAATGCTTAGTCCCTCAAATTATGTAATTATGATTAAATTATCACAATAAATTAATTAACTGAAAAATACACAATCTTTGCAAAGTATAAATCATGGAAACTTTATTGGACCGTAAATTTTAAAAGTTTGACCAGTCGAATAATGATGCACATACGTAAGAAATTAAAAGAAAATAACATAAATAATATAAAGATAAAATAAACATAAAGAACTGAAATGAAACATTATTATTTGAATAACCGTATACACACATATACACACAAGTGTGTGTGTATATATACACACACTGTATAGTGAAGAAACTTCCCATATTAGGTGGAGTTTTGAAGTTTTTCATGTTTCCAGTTCAATCACAAGAGCACTAGGCCATAAAATATTATTTTCAGGAAAGAAAACAGCACACTCTTTTGGTATTAATAGCTATTTTTGCGTTTGAATGTTGGCCACTAGATTTTTTGCCACTACCTATGTTTAATAGTATGCTTGTATGGTTGCTGAACAAAACTATGGTGTTTTATTTCTGTTGTCAGGGCTACTTGAAGGGGTTGCCTAGCTGCAGGTTTTAGACCTCATGATGATGATAATAATAATAATAATAAAAAGGGGATTTGGCCCCTTTCTTCTATTGCCTTTCCAGCTCAACAAAAAATGCCAAATACACTGCTTTTTCGCTCACATGGGGTATTTCCTGTGAAAAGGATAAAAGCTCTGCCCTGTTTTGGTCTTCTCCCTTAAATCTTGGAGCAACAAAAAATCCCAAAGGAGCAGAATTAGGTTAAAATGCGTCCCGAGGGTGAATGTTGAAAAATTTGCACAAACCAACAAGGATAATTTTTCCCAAAGGATGATGTTCTGCCATAAAGGATAGTGTCTTTGTGATGACTGTAGCAGCATAATGATTATATCTTCTTATGTATGATACATTTCTTAAGCTACTCAGGAGACTTTGCAGACATATACTGAAATGTTTTCCATGTTTTTATTATGCTTCTCCACAAAACAATAAAGATAGGTTAAAAATTATTGTTCAAACATAAATTCGCTAGGACAGGAATATATTCGTTGATTTAAATTGTGGGTCAGAATGGCAGCCGCACAATCCTATCCTATTGCTTCTTCAATTGTCCTGAGAACTAAAGAATATATTTGCATATTATTTCACACTTAGATACAAGCAGAGACATCCACAAAAGTTACTGCCATGTATTTCCAAGCTCTGTGTATTCCTCTAAGTAAATTCATAACACCAAATGCATTGCCAATATAACTCTCTTAACTGCAGTAGATTGAGTACAGCAAGGATAAATTGGGATTACTTTCTCTGATATGTCATTACTTTCTAAAATTAAAAATGTCTCCTGTTCCTCAGGTATCATTAGGCTGCATCAAAAGGTATGATAAATTGAAATACACTCCCTGGTGTTGAAGGATATTTACTTAGCTGCCTGTTTGTGGGATTATATGCTTCTTTGTGCTGGCTTAACTGTTTTGCTTCAAACAAAAGAATAAGCATGCTAGCAGGTAAAACTGTCTTCTTTTATCTCATGAAAAGACTTGAGCAAATAATGCAAAAACGGAAATTGCAAATGTTTCTTTGAAATCTGATTAATGGAGTTTTACCATGCTTATTCCTTCCTTTGTTTTCACAAATATTCATACAAATGGATTTTTATTTCTGTGCGTGTATCTGCATATGAACATTGGACATTTGTGCACAATTAGGCATTTGCTGCTTAAGCCCAAATTGCTCACCCCCTGTTCATAAAAAATGGAGGCTTTGGTGCAGCACCCTCTTCAGACTCCACGCTGACCAAATGAGGAACGTGGTATCAGGGAGCTCTTCCAGCCCCTGATACAGTGTCAGTGCTAATAATAGATCTTTACAGCAACTCTGTGAACTCTGCAGCAATTTAATCTAGGGGTCCTGCAGGCCTTGCTGCGCTATGCCTTACCACTGCCATCTTTTTCCTACCAACGGCACGTCTGATGCAAGTTCATCGGTCTTTCTGTGGTGTTGAAGCTAATGGATGCCGGATTTGACAGATAGAAGTAAAGGATTTCCACTACCTGGGAGGTCTTTTGGCTGAGAGAATTCCTAGTTGTTTTTTTTTCAGGTAGTTTAAGGCAATGTTGCAATACTTACTGAGTTGAAAACAATGATGTAATTTGTCTTAGGTGACCAACTTCCGCATAAATCACCACCAGCAAACTATTGAGCATTTACGTGCCTAGTTCATGCGTAACTCAGAAGTTAGATTGTTAGAACACTTACAAGTTCTCATATACTCATACATGTATAGAAATTTCTGATCCTCCAGGGGTAGTTTGAAAAGATAGGAGAGACTATAGTTGTTGGATAAATTGTTCACTGCACATAGCTTGTGCATCTGTAGCCACATAATATTAACCCCATAAACAGGTCTATCTCAATTGGAAATGTGTAACAGGGTAATAAATGATATCCAACATCAGATTACTCGTACTAAAATCATGTTCAAGTCATAGTAAGCTGTTATAACACTACTTAAAACCTAAAGTATGGCTAACCCACAAGCTGAAATTGCCCGGCTTACATCCTGAGAATCTACAGACAACATTAATTTCCCAGTGTTTCACTTTTATGCCTGTGGCCTCTAACATGTTGCAAATGCTTCTATAAGAAAGGCTGGGAAAACATATCAAATTTCTGTTCTCTTCCACTTGCTGACATTCATTAACTGAGGGGGAACACTGAGACAAGGTTTTGGAAAGATCTCCTCACCTCCACCCGTTCCAAAGCAATTTATTAAACAGCCAGAGGAGTGGACACTTGTGGTTTAATGTCAGACCCGTGTTGATCGGTAGCTGGGTGCATGCCTTCACTGTTATCTTGCCAAAGGCTTCCCGAGATAGCAGGCAATGGGTGCATTCTTATCTCACTGCCATTTTCTTTGCATCCCTGAGTTAAATTGCTAGGTGACAATTTCATTATATGGCTCCCATTCAGATGAACTATCTTTTTATACACATGCAGATTCTTGCTTAGTGCATCCTGCTTTGACATGCTTGTTCCCTTCCATTTTTAAAGCACAGGAACACCCTTTTCTGTATTTTGGATGCCAGTATGAACAGAAGCCATAACTGGGAGGATGTGCATTAGAACTGTGCTCAAAGTGAGCCACTGACACATCATGCACTGTAAAACTTCTTGGTCTGTCAAGGGTTCAGCAGGTTGCCGAAACATATTCAGTTGCCAGCTCCTTGCCAGAATTCTGCTCCTCGTCTGATGCTACTCGAGGCCTTTGAATACTCATGAATTAGATTACGTTGTCTGGCTGCACTCTTCCTCCCAAGGGAGTCCCCTTTATCAAGGGATTACCTGCATGACCTTTGCATACCTTCTGTGTTTTATTCTTCAATATCACACTACAGATCACACTGCATCATGACAGATGTCTTCTTGATGAAGTGCATGTCAAATCTTTGTTTCCCTTCAGAAATACACCCAAACTTATAAATACAAGAAAGTTATTTTCCTGCAAAGTTTTGCTCCCACCCTTTTTCACCAGAGGTTTATTTTTTCTCTTTTTTTGCAGGGAACGGGCTGAGTTAATATTCACAGTTATAGACTGACATTATATGGATTGGGGTACCTCTAAGTCCTCTGCACTAAATAGCATGCTCTGCTATGTAGGATTTCCGTTCCATTCAGTGCAAAAGCCATCCGTAGTTTATCAGTATGTACTCACTACCATTAACAGGCAAAAGTAATGAAGTGCAGTATGGGAAATTTATAGTGAATGTGTGAATTATCCTATAAGGGAAGGAGATGAAATATACTATTGGCTTGGTTTATCAAGTGATTTCCCTTTATCCCCATCCATGCCATGCTACTGTAGCTACCTGGGAATATGTGTTAAGAGAGCATAAAGAATCCAGTTAAAAGGGGAAAAAAGTACCAAATATCCTGTTCATGACCCCATTTAAGTCCTTCTAATGTAAAGCATTTGCTATGTTGAGAATGGCTTTCAGCACATGTGCCTCTCTGAATCAGGACCCACTTTACTTATTCACCCTTCAACTGTTCTGAGACTCCACTCCTGTGGTATTAGAAATGCTCCTGATGTGGTGCAGACTACAGTTTAGGTAGTGGAAGTCTCTATCATTCTCTTATCATGAGAGAGAGGGAAATTTTCCTCCAGTGTTTGCAATGATCTGCTAGCTCGGGTCTCCTTTCCTTTTGTCCTTGCTGCTGCTCTTCCCTGCTGCTTATGCCCTTTTGCTGGGACTCTTGTAAGGTCTCATGAAAACAACATCCTCAAGATGTGACACACACCAACAACATAATGAATTAACAGAATAGTACACAATTTCCCCAGTAGAATTCCCACTGACATCTTACATGGTGAAAAGTGAATACTATTTCACATATTTTTGCAATGTAGTGGGTATGTTAGTTATACAACTGCATTCTTGTTGTTAAATCTGCCTTGGATTTCAGTTCCCAACTAGGCTAAACACTGAACGTTTTCCATAAGCAAAATACACAATTTATCTATCACCTTTTTGATTGCTTGAAGGTAGCAAAGGAATAGAGATAAAATTGAAAATTGCATTATAAGTCAATCAGTCACATTTTTTTCTTTAATATTTCTATTTTATTAGTGATCAAAGAACTCATTTAGGATCAGACCCTTTTAGGCTGTGCTTTGAACCAAACCAAAGCAGGTATAGTTCCTGAGATGAAGATCTTTAATAGATTTGAAAGGCAAGAGCTATCTAGGTTTCACAGGCTGCCCCTCCAGCGCAAAGAAGTTCTCAGCAACCTGGGCTACAGCTCACTGTCCCCTCAAGGACATAACTATTTGAGCAACTCTACTGTAAACGTGGCAAAACATGGCCTTGAAAACAAAACATCCTCCCTCCCCTTTTTTTAAACTGGACTATTTTACTGTTTGAATTTATAGCATGACCCCATAAATAGCTGAATCAGAAGATTTAAAGGACTGTGGACTGTTTGTGTCAGGAACCAGTAGGATGGAGAGTGAGGGATGGGACAGAGTTTCACTGCTGCATACAGTGTCTGTGAAACTGCACTTTGACTATAATGCAATGTAGGAAATAGGAGTAAGGGAAAGCACAAGTAGGGATATGAAGATCCTATAGTATGAACGGTGGATATACAACCAGATAGCTCCAGAGTATATAGTTCTTTCCTTCCTTTTGGCATCAACTCTTTCAGTTCTCCCAATATATAGTCATTTGAAATTCCTCTTATGTCTCTGTTTCTAAACCCTAAGAAGCAGCAAACCTGAGCCTTGCTGTTTGCATTCTTCTGATATCAAAGACTCTTATCCCACTGGGGCCCTTAGCCATAGGAGAGGTTTGAGGGAGGGGGAAGAGATGGTTTTCCTCCTTCTTAGCCGCTCCACCAGATTGGAGGGTGGGGAGGGGAGAGGGAGCAGACAGTAGAATTTAATGTGCAAAATGGAGGCTGGCATGTGACTGATGCCTGAGCTTCAGCACACTGCTGCTTATGACTGCTTCTCTTAGCTGATGTGGCAGCAGCGTTGGAGCTGGGTGGAGGTCAGTACCTGATAATGCAGATTACCCAACCTTTCAGGGAGTCAGGGGGAGCCTTGGTCAGCCTCCTTTGGCAGAAGTCCACACCCTGGAGATATCTTGTCCCACGCAGCAAGCAGTAGAAGGATATTTTTCTTTACACTTAAAATCTGTGTTACAGATTTACAGGAAGTATTTATTTATTCTTTAAATTAGCTGAGCAGGAGAATTAGATAAACAGAGATGGATTTAGAGATCAGCACAATGCAGCAAGATTAAAAAACCCTTTCCATCTGAATTAATGAATTTCAGACTGCTTTTCATAAACTAGTTTTTCAGAAGTCATCTGTGAAGCCTTGTATAAAGAATTTTTAAAGGTAACTTAATGGGATGGAGAAAAGGTTTAAAATTATCTACTGGGGCTGTTGCAGGAGATATTAAACATTGATTTATCTTGGAGTAAGAATCATACTAAAGAGTGAGGCTTGTAGTCAGATCAATTTATCTGGAATACAAACTCTACAGCCATATTTAGTACAATGTCAACATGAATCTTAAACAAGTAGACGTGAAAGGTTGAGCATTTAATCTAAATCAATTGGCTCTCCAAATCTTCAATTAAAAAATATATCTTAACAGTTCAAACTGAACTGCTCCTAAATGTTTCAGGCGGTTTATCACAGAATCACAGAATTATATTAAAAAATGCTTCATTTAGTCAGTCATACTATATCATAATCCTCTCCTGTGCATCTTGTTGCAACTAGGAACAAAAATCCCCAGTCCAAGGCTTTTCCAAATCTTAAGTTTTTAATACTTCAAACTCTCTTGAAAACCCAATGTAAATCGTTCAAGGAATCTGGCAAATAACACCGTAAGCAATTTTCTGCTACTTGCCACTGCTACTGCACTGCCAAGCTTTTGGTCATAATATAAAAGTTGGCTCAGATTGTACTTACCCAACTAAAACTGATTATGTTCCCTTTTCAGACATAAATAGATACCAGCATGCCAGCTAGTGGTACTGGCTAAAATATTTTTCAGTATGTCTAAGTGTACATAGGTCTCCAGTAGGAAATCCTTTATCCAAGTGTGACATCAAAGCAGTACGTCTCAGATAATTTAAGTGTTACATTTTCTTTTGTTTGTGCTGTTTTCTTTAAACATATTCATTAGACAAGAGCAGAGCCTTTAATGTTCCATGACTGAAAAATCCATCAAATAGATTTACGGCAGAGGCAGTGTGGCATAACAACCAGTGGACTGGCCTAATGTTCAGAAGTCCTGGGTTCAGTTCTCAGCTTAATCATTGACTTTCTGGGTAACCAGAAGATAATAATTTCCCCTTGCTGTGCCTGGAGATACCGTTACCAACCTCCTTTATAAAATGATTTGGGTACTGTGGTAGGTATTATGATAGTCTACATATATAACAGTAAAAAGCTCCAAAATACTGATTGCTTCCCCAGGACATTATTATTCTCTTTCCTGTAAGACACAGCTAGAAAATATGACCGCAGTTATAAAGTATACAAGTATACAAAGGAGTAAGGAAGGTATGGGACAGGAAATTCCCTCTTACTCACAGATTGTATTTGTCCACAGAGCAGCAAAAATCTTCCACTGGAATGAGGTGCTGGAATGTTCCATCAGTGAATTGCATGAACTTTTCCATATATGTCATCTAGAGTGGATGAAAGAGGATAGGAGAAAAGGGAGAAAAACCTCATTTTAAATGCAGAGAGATGTAGTAGGACCCAGTCTATGCTTATGCTGAAAACGAGGTCAAAAATAGGTCTTAAGTGGGACGTAAGTGGCTAATATGTTCTGTGGGTGAAACCACTACTTTTGAAACTCCCATTCAAGATTGGTTGTTAAGGTATAAAAGCATTTTCTAAACTGTCATTGTTGCATTGAGCTGAAGAGTACTTTAATGGATATCTTATGTGAGAAACTTGAAACAAGCTTTTCACGATAAAAACAAAACAAGGTTTATAAAATCATTCTACTTTAAATAAAAAGCTAGAGAATGGATTTTCGCCCGCCGCATTAGCTATAGATGACTAGCAGTTTTGTCTTTGTATATTGCAGCAGTAAAACCATATAAGTTTTTCAGCCTGTAGGTATTCGTTTTGTATTTAAGATGGTTTCAGGTGTAAGGGTTCCTGGATTCTGCATGACAAAAAATGCATAGCCTTTGGTTACCCTTTCAAAGTACTCTCTCTATTGCGTTATTTTGATTCATACTTCCTGCATGGAAGAGTTACTCCTTCTGAGAGATGTAAATCTCTCCCAGTTTCCAGGAAGTACGTGTTTGCCTGCATTTGCATATCGGATCTAGCAAATGGAACCTTTACCCCACTTTATCGTTCGCTTTTTTTTGTTTCTTTTGATGAATTTATAGTGTTCATAAATCCAGTTTGGGCTGCTTTTTCCTTGAGTACAAGTTTTAAAAACATAAATTATGAGCAACTTAGTTCTGATTGTATTAGAAAGATAAGTAAGTAAATATAGCAATTTCACTGGTAGGGAGTTGTTCCTTTGCCTTCGGCTAGGACATTGTTAATGCAAGGTGTTGACCACTTGCATAAATCCTTACAGGACTCTGTTCTTGGCTTTCTCTTGTTTTTTTTCCTAAACAAGAATAGTTCTTCTTTATACCAGAAGCCTTTCAACCTACCTGTTTCAAAGGGAAAAAGGAGTAATCGATAAGAAGGAGAAAGCATCTTTTTCAGCCTGGAAAGAAGGTGTTTAATTTGTATTCTCAGATTCAGTGTGAACATATGAGAACTACACGCTTTGGCCCTGATTCAGTGAAGTGCATTAGTCTGTTCTTAATATAAGCACATAGATATTCCCGTGAAGCTAAGTAGTGACTGTCCATGTCCTTGAGCCCTCTGTTGGGCTGGAGTGAAAGTACTCAGCACCTTCCAAGATCGAGGCCTATACGAGGCTGCGAGAATTTGCAACTCACTGTTTTGTTTCTGGGTTCTTTTTCCTGTTGAATGAAGATTAAAGACAGGAGCTAGTTGAGGGTACATCTATATTATCACAGGCATTACGTACATCATACTTGATATTGTAATCATGCAAACAGTAATCTTGCCATCCTGACATAAACAGTAAGCAGCACATTTTCCTGAGGCTGAAATAATCAGAGAAGAACATGGCAGTGATGGTGGTACAAGAGGCAAAACACTGCATAATGATGTTGTTATCATTGTTCCATTGTCACCCATCCTTATTCTTTAGTGATAGGTTTCTTTTCTCTCTGAACGTAACAAAAAAGGCCTAAGCATAAACAGACTAATATATAAGCGGCAATCATGAAACGCAACCTTGAAAAAGTGTACTTAAAATGCTACAAAATAAATAAAAATCAGATTGATAAATACAGAAAAAGCCTACTTAATCTATATATGCATGGTATGCAATTATATATTTACATCCAGCACAAGGCAAAGCATATACTTGAAGACAGTAGCATTTGGTAGGATTTTGTTAACTGCCTTGATTGCATTTCTAATTCTAAATATGAATATGAACGTTTAAGCCCAAGTGTCTTTCGCATCACCAATTTAAACTACTTCAGGTGTCTTCTTGAAAATAGGATGGAACAGCCATGTCTAGAGACCTGCTTTGCTTATAGAGATAAACAAAAGGGGTAGGTTCTCCCAGTGACTCATTCAGAGTATCTGGGTTAGATATCCGTACTTCCAAAGCCCCGGAGGATTTACCCTAATGGAGCTACTGGAATCTAGACTTATAATGTACAACACTATTCATGTTCAAAGATTGCTGTAATAAAATGCACAAAACTCATATTAGGATTTTCCCTGAAGTTTAGTTCTTTAATTGTAAAAATAGTTGCGAATAGAGTATTTGGAATATTTGCTGTTAAACCTTTTAACTGCTACTCGCATGTAGAATAGGAAAAGTGCATTTATTGCTATTTGATAATTGATTATTGCACCATGTAGTCCATTTTTATCACAGTTTTTCCAATATTGTTTGATCACATCGCAAAATCTGACATGTGCCTATCATAAGGCACAGTTAAAATGATGGAATGAAAGTATCTATGAGAACATCATCTGTCTTTCTCTTAGCTTTTATAGGTTTAAAATCAAACATATATATGCATCTGTTTGCATGCACTTACGTTTCCATATTGTTCATAAAAGAACATCATATTGCTTCTCAAGATGTTTGACCAGTGGCATATGTGTATGTCTGTGTGTGTGTGTGTTCTGGATTTTTTTAAGACCTTCTTTTCCCAACTTTGTGTGGAGGGCAGCTGAATTTGCTTTGTGCTGTTGAGGTTTGCAGAACACCGCAATGAAATTGAAATTGGTGACTTCTTTTCTGCCTTTTTTTTCCATTCCAAAAAAATTGTTGTGCTAAACCTAGAATAGTTTTGCTGGTTGTTATACTGCTGTGGCTTCTTGCTAAAGCTGTGTTTTCAGCCTGGAATGTATTACTAGATGATTAAGAGAAAAGGAGATTCACAGTTTTGAGGCTAGTAACCAGATCTCTGATCTTCTAAATTCTGTTCTGATTCTAATGCATGGCAACACTTCTAATGAAATTTAGTCACAAACAGAAAAGTTTGGGAAAGCATGCAGATATGGGTACAGAATCACGGCATTGTCTAAATTTAGTAAAAATATTTCTGTACACTTTTATGGTATTTCAATGTCTTCATTTTAAAATACTTGATGAAAGTGAGGCCATAATTGACAAGGTCCAACCATCTGCTAAATTAAACTGAAATATAGCAAAATGTATATTATCATTCCTCTGTAGTATTTAGTCTACTAGGGGAAAATAACCCTTTGTTTTGCCAGGTCCTTATGCATTTACTCTCATAACTCAAATGTTAGAAATTTGAATGACCATTCTGAAGGTCCAAGAGTAGCTATTGAATTGCTTCCATTAGTCACTTTACAGCACAGAAAAAAAAATCCAGTCCTGCTATTTCCTAGTAGAAGTGTGTGTCAATTGTAATTTGTGTTTATTTTTGTCTGTCTCTCAAAAACACTCATGTATGTATTCAGCTAAAAGCAAATGTGTTTTTTTAAATGCTTGCATTCAGATTCTTTCTAATTGCAAGGTAAATAGATTTGGTCTATACCATTTATTAGCTCTCCCTTAAATCGAGTGAGCAATACCTGATGTTACAAAAGAAAATGAACTTCTCTCCCTAGAAGGCTCCCAGTTAATCATCTGTGGATGTTGGTCAGGAGGGAAGGGAGCAGCAGAGAGAACGAGGGAATTCCTCTTTGACCCCAACAGTTGAACAGCTTACACTCTGGAACATAAGATTTGATTATCTTAGCATGTGTTACTACAAATGTTATTAACAGTCATAAAATTATCCAGCTCTTTTAAAAACAAGTGACAGCCCAAGCTTTGGACTCTTTCTGACCTCTAGTGAATTCTACAGCCGTATTATGCAGAGTTTATAGTAACTCCTTTTGTTTGCTTTTCATTTACCAGCTGTTAATTTAATTGATTGTCCCTTTGTTTTTCAAGGACTAAAGACCTCTCGTCAGTCTAAGGTGGAATTCCAGTTTGTGGAATTTTTTTTTTTTTTAATCTTTACATTTTAGTTGATGTGTAATTTTATTGTAGGCTGCTGTATGAATTTGCTGCTGAAACAAAGAGTTAATCAGAAAGTTCTCAGATACTGCCATGCATCATGCCTTTGTGCATGAATAAAAAGTTGGAAACCGCATGAAAGCAGTAGTTGGGTTACCACACAACTGGATATGCTTAAGTCTGAACGCTTCATAACTCTAACTACTGGGGAGTTGCAAACTTATAAATAACCTTGCAATTGGTTAAAACCATATTAAAACCATATGAACAAAGACATAAAGCATTTGGTTAAGGGGGCTCAGTAAGTGCAGTAATCCTGTTGAAAGTAATCTAACCAGGGCAGATCTGTAGCTTAGGAGGGCCTGCAAGTGTGGCTATAGTCACGGGTATGTCAGTACTTCATGTGTAGGAGGGCATAATATCCTACTTAGGTGGAAACATTTGCTATCTGTTCTTTTTTTTTTTTTTTTTCTTTTTAAAAGTATTTTTAAATTCATATGCTTATTTTTAAAGGCAAGCTTCAATGCACTGAAGACTATTAACTTATTAGTATGTGCTGAATGCTCCCAATAATCAGGGAATTCCTCTAAATCCTTCTTATTTGTGTTTGGAGATCAAGATGGCTACTGCTCACACTAACCAGCGGCTCTAGGAATTCTGATCCTTAAAATCAGACTTCCAAAATAATTAGCTAAAGAGAGTGTTTTGCAAGTAGGTCGTTTGGGTTTGTGATTATTTGTCTGATTAATTTTTTGCCTTTAGCATTCCAGTTTCAATCTTTTTCTAGACACTTTAAATTTTGATGAAATTCTAATTCTCAATTTTGACTCCAGAACCTGGGTCTTAAAAGGACAAAGTCCCATATCATAACAATCACTATGAAATTCTGTTACTGAACCACTTTGGAGTGTTTTCTGCTTGTGATGGTCTTGCATATGTCACATTGTCACTTGGAAGCCAGCTGAAGCCTGCCAGTCAGGCAAAGAAATTTTAGTGTAAATTCCCTATTATCTGCTTTTAATCTCTTATTTTTCAGTTATGCTTTAAACTGGAAGAATGTATTTAAAAGGGGACCTCATGGCTTCTCTATCCCCGCATCTTTTCAAGCAAGCTGTTTGCTTTGAGGCACTGTAATGTATCAGACATCTGTAGTCTGTGGCAGGGATGCTAGTCTGTACTGTATGTTCAGCATCCAAAGATAGTATGGCAACGGTTTATGAATGACATAGAAGCCTTCAAAAACTGAAAACAGCAGTTAGCCAGGGTAAAAAAATCACTGAACTGTCCCTCTTTGGTTCCTGAGATCACTGAATTCTGGTATTTCACCTACATAAAAAATAAAGTAAGCTCAGGTTGTGTCAACATCTTAGAACTCGGCATTGTCCTTCATTCTTGCAACCTGTGGTTGGAAAAGATATACTTTGTATCTTGTAATATCTTAAAATATCAGCATTCCTACAATAAGTTTGCCTACTTTGCTAATTTAATTTCTCCGGTTTCTTGGAGCAACTCCCGCTGCTACGATTTTGAAAACAAGTTCTAGATATTCACCACAGTTCTGCAAAACCAAAGGCCTGCTTTTAATTGTAACAATAATGCCACTATTGTGTTTATCTACTTTGCCATCCAAAGAATTCCAGCAGTTGCATGCCTGCACACCAGTAGGATGATTGACATTGTTGTAATAAGGTTAATGTTTAAACTTCCCACCCGTAATAACTAAAATTTCCAGAGATAAGGCTGGAAGTCAATTTGTAATTATCCCTGCTGTGCCAAGATGTTGCAAGAGATTCTAAGTGGAGGGTAATTTAACTTTTCAGTCCTAGCCGTTAAAAAGTAGTAAGAAGGTGCAAAGCTTGGGACGTCTGTATCTCAGCTTTCCAGGGGGAAGAAAAGGATTTGTGATTCCTCCGTATTCAAACTGGGAACCCTTTCCTCTGTGTTCTGCTGAAAATGTCCTTTTCGTGTTTTGAATATAGTCAGTTGTTTGCCTGTTGTTTACTGTCCATGGTACATGAAGGGAACGGATCACAGTTAGCAAATAAGCTCCTGGAACATTTAGTATCTAATAGTTCAATTGAAATACATTTCATACATAAAGACAACATGTGATGACTATTTGTAGTCATTCTAACTAAAGTATTGTCCTCGGCAGAAATAATATCCCTTCAGTCATATGCTCTGTGGCTTCTGTGAATGACCCGTTTTAATTCGGTTTCTAGAAACTGGCTCTTTAAATTAATGTTGGTAACTGCTTCCATGCTAGACTGTTGAAATAAAGGGTATTACATCATTGTCGAAACATGTCTAGTTAAATAAAAAGTATTTGTTTGCAAAAAATATATATATTTTAAATCTTTTACACAACGATCAGTATGCATGCCATTTTCCATTTCAGACTAAGCATACATTTCAGATGTGGAAAAAAGCAAGCATGTTGAAATAATTTGAGGCATGGGTATAGTCGGATCAGTCTTGGTAATCCAGAGGGGAGGGGTGCCCAGTGTATTATTACATTTCGTATATTATTTTTCAAGAGATGGATGCAATCAGTCATCTTCTCGCATATGGTTTGAAAAAAAAATTGTCTTGCTGGCAAGTAAACTGTTATTTAAGTACACAATCCACGGTACTACAGAAACAGTTTTGCCAAACTTGTCCAAGTATTCGCACATCCTTAAAGATGGTATAAATATCATTTATAGCAAGCCGTTTACTTCAGACTATATGGAATGCCTTCCTGCTCCCCTGATCTAAGTGTCCCAGTTTGCATTATGGCCTTTATTGCTTCTGTTTGATGGAGTGATCAGTAAAAATTTAATGACACTATAAAATAATAAAAATGTCATTAATTTACCACGGATCTTGGATGCAGTGGTTGTAAAGTTACATTAATAAACAGAATATTTTTTACAACAAAAAGCATTGTTACGTGGGAACGTATAAATAACACACATAAATTTAAGAGCAATTTTACTGTTAGCACACACATTATTATGGAATAGCCAATAAGTGTATAAAACATAGTATATAAAATTTTATGAAAATATACTGTGCACATCAAAAATTCAGCTTTTATCTAAGTGCAGAGAAAAGCCATTATTGTGTGCTTACTGTTTCATTGCTGTTCTCTCACAAGATCACAATTTTATATTTGTTTCTAGTCATTTGAAGTTTGCAACCTTTTCAGAGGTGGGGGCTGCTGCTTCTTCCTTTTCCTTTACTCCTTGCTTCACTAAATCATTCTTATACCTTCCACACGTGAAGAAAGAATTGATACTCTCTGCCAGAACGTGACGGAAAAGTTGCTAATTTAATGCAAAGCTAAAAATAATGCCAAAGGGGTTGAAAGGCTTGCTTGGCGATTCTGGAAATAAGGGATAACTATCTAGCAGTCTATCTGTCATCACTGGGGCTGCTCCATCACTGACTGTGATAATATGTGAATATGATGGATGCCGCAGCCTTGTGGCTCATAACATTTAACATTCATCAGCTCTCACTAACGGGGGCTTTATAATTTAAATATCTTTATTTAATATGCAACATCTACCTCATACATCATAATTTCAAAGCACTTAGAGAACCAACAGTCCTGCAAGACAGTTGAGCAGACTTTAATTTTTTCAATAACTTTTACGTTTTCTGCATGTTTGTGACTGACAACGCATAAATAAGTACCTAATCATATCACAGAATGGAAAATTAAGATTTGGCTGCTAAGAAGAATCTTTTTTCTCTTATTTTTCTCATTTTAAAGAAGTGCTTTTTTTTACTGTGTGTTCAACATGTAAAGAAGCACAAAGGATCTAAATTGTGCTGGGAAGAGCTTTCAGTTTTCTAGTGCAAACTCCAATTAACTGTGTTGACCTAGTCATGAGAAAGGTTTGTCAGTGTCATGTCCTAAACCTTTTTTCTGGAATTTAAATGTGAAAACTTAATGTGACTATACTGTAGAAGCTCCATAGCCAGTACAACAAAGTCAGTTCAAAAGAAAGGTCCAAAATGCCTTTTCACAGGAAACAAAACACCTGCACTGTCCATAGTGGTGCACTATTATAAACTCACCAAAATTTTGTTAATGGCGGTTAGGGATGTGGCAACAGATCAAGTAGATGATGTACTTGTGTGCAAATATACTGCAGGTTTAGCTAACATATTTGTTAGCTGAGCTACGTAGAGCCATTTACTTTTAATGAAGGTATGTCTTTTTTTGCTCGTATAGGAATATTATGTACAGAATCAATCTTCCTCTCAGTACTTGCTCATACTATGAAAAAGGTATACTTTTAAAGGATTTTTAGTGCAAGTAACTATCCTCTTTAGGAAGAATTTAAGAGGAGAGCAAAGAAAAATCCCATAAAAAAGGCTTGGAGCCTTGTGGGACAAGTTTCCTCTCATATGAATTGTTCTATTTCATGGAATTATAAAGGCATCTCCTAGATTAAAACATTATTAGTGTTGAGTAACATCTTTCTATTTTTTACAGTTCTCTGAATTTGTCTAAACCCAATGCAAAAATTGAAAATTTTTTTACTATCACTATGAAGATTATTTTCACTAAAAAAGCAAGCAAATGAATGATTTTTAAAGGCTCTTCGGGGATTTAAATATAGCTAGCTTTGTTACAGCTTTTTATGAATTAGGAGAAGGGGGTTATAAAATAACTATAAGTACATCTCCTTTGTTTGACAAGAGCAGGTATTTTTATGGTGCAAGTGCTTTCATTTTACTGTTCCTGAACCTTATCATGTAATTTTCCCTTTTCTCCTTCCATGTCAAAATATTGATATTCTTTCAGAAACTTTCTTTTTTTCTCCCCCCCCCTTTTTTTTTTTTTAACAGAATATTTTCTGGTAAAATCAAAGAGAATGAATGACTAGAAAGATATTTCAAATGTGCATATTGATATGTAGCAGGGTCTGTTGATTTTTATAGCAGAAAGGTATTTCTCCTTCTTCTGAAACACACTTAAAGGCTGTTCTTCCAAGAATACTGCAGGTGCTGCATTAACATCCGTAAGAAAAAGCTTTTAGTACAAATATTTTAGAAGAGACAATATATGTGCCAAAACCTGTTTTCTTAGTACTGATCTTTGCTTTTGTCTCAACTGCAAATCAGCCCTTTGCAAAGGAATGAAGAATCCTTGACGAACTTATTTTTTATTCTGTCTACCAGTAAAACAGATCCCATCCTGATGATCCAGGTGTATTGTTACATTGCACAATATCTTTCAGTAAAATATTGGGCCTCTAGTATTGCAGTGCCTTTCTGCAGTCACATTTCATTTGTAACTCTTTGTTTTCTCGTGTGTCCCTTTGGATACGTAAGCTCCTTCACCAACCGCAGATTTTACAGAAGAAAATAAGTTAAGAAGTTAAACAAATATAAAATGCAGACTTATTTTGTTTGACAACTGGCAGAGTCTGAGGAACTTTTAGAAATGCAGTTAGTACCTGAAATGCCTCAGCTGCATGTTGTGGCAAATCCGGCTTCAGGTTGTGCTTTCTTGTCTTCCTCTGCAAATTAAACAGAAAACAATTTAAAAAA
This sequence comes from Vanellus vanellus, assembly GCF_965231255.1. Taxonomy (NCBI): domain Eukaryota; kingdom Metazoa; phylum Chordata; class Aves; order Charadriiformes; family Charadriidae; genus Vanellus; species Vanellus vanellus. The sequence goes on along the minus strand of NC_138911.1, from coordinate 14,779,238 downwards.
TCCATGGCTGACGGAATCAAAAGAATGAGGAATCAAAAGAATTCCTCAGTTGTTGGCTGGTGTGTTTTTATTACTGAAAGATAATGATAATAGAAAAATAATCACATTGGAAAGCAGAAGTATTTGGAGGTGGAGCAAATGAGGAGCCAGGGCCATGCAGTATGTTTTGTCCTTAAGAACATTTTCAAGTTTATAACCATCTTGCAGGAGAGAAACTCCTAATGTTTTCTTATGTCTAACATGCACAGCACAGAACTAGGTCATTGAACAATAGACTGAACAGCAATCAGCACTCTACTTCTGCATAATGCATTAAGTATAACATGGAGAAACTGCTCATAGAGCTGAAAGCTGGTATTTCATGTCTGTAAATTCAAGTTGACATGACATTTAATATTGTTTCATAGTAATGAACAACAAGGTTTCATTCATTCACAAGTACAACATAATGCCAAGTTTAGTCTGAAGACGTAACAACAAGGCAAGAGGGAAAACAAGCTATGTTCCTTCAAATGAGAACGCTAAATTAATGATAACCATTGAACGCTTTGCTACTGATATGCAGTACTACAGAGACTACTATTGTGAGACAATGTTACACTGGCATTTATAGTGCCCTTGTCCAGTAGTTGATTGAGGAACTGGGTTAACACGTAAAATACCTTTCGGTTTCCACTTTCTAGTTCCAGGTTTCCTATGGAGGTCTCCAGCTCTCAAAAGCTTTCTGTTTTTCTAGGAATGTGCATTCTTTTTCCTTTTTTTTTTTTTTTTTAATCTCCTTAGGTTCCCTTTCCACTGAGGTACAATTTAAATTCCTAGACAAAATAATATCAGTTCTGTCATCTATTATTCCTTCTTTCAAATACTTGTCTTTGAAAACCTCTTGCATAAAATTCAGACTTGTGTTTTCTCAGAGGTATGAATGCAAACTTGAATCTCATAGTGGGAAAAAGTGCTTTTTCCAATAAATTAGCAGTATATTTTAATACAAACTCTTCTTTCAACTTCTGAATTTTCATGTCTCCCAAATGTTGATTGTCTTTTCCAGTTTAAGTTAGAAAATAAGTGGAAAGGCAAAGTGAGCAGCATCGATCAGCACTGTTTGCTGCCAAGAGTGTTTTGTATTTGCATGCACAATCGTTTAGGCATTATGGCAGTGCAGATCAAAATAATCTCAAAGTTTCTGTATATGTTTCACATTTAAAACTGATTTTCATAAATGCACACGTTCAGAATCTGTTAAAAATTGTCCCTGAGTTAAAATTCTAATTAAATGCACTCGTTATTTGTTCAGATTTAAAAAATAAGGCATGTATCAGTGCATACATGTACGCACAGGCATATAACGAGAGCTAACCTATATGGAGCATTAAGGCTATTTCTGTTCTTTTCCAGGAAAGAACAAGGTTTGAAAATTTAGGCCCACAGTTAACAGGGAAGCCCAATGAGGATGGAAAACTGGGCCCTGGTGTCATCGATCTTACCAGGCCAGAAGATGCAGAAGGTAAGTTGCAATTTTGACTATGGGTTATTGAACACTGCATCACAGAATGGTATGGCGGAAATGCTGCCACTGTCATAAGTACTGTCTAGCTTACATCCCATGGTAACACTGGAATGATTTCCATGTAATGTAATTGTAATACATCCATAGCAAAAGGCAGATACCTGAAAAGGACAGTATAGCCCTCTAACTCCTGCAGTGCAACTGTTTTTTCCCCCAGCAGCTGTCAATTAAATGTTTACATTTTGTAATATTAATAAAAGTGTAGGAAACATTGAGAAAATTATCTCAGCAAGGCAATATATACATACATATATTCACCAGGTTTTAATGATTTAGCAGCTTTGAATAAAGTTAGAGCTCTTTAAGAAATCTTCCCATCAGTGCACTCACAAACTCTTCAAGATACAGCAAGCACAATTTTATTGGCAGGCAGCTGTCAAATGATAATGCAAAAATATTTCACATTTTCTGTATGAAAATGTCTTTTTCATGATATAAACCTTCAGTGCATTTACACTCATTTCAGTGAGAGTTCTATATATCAGCCATATAGTGTCAAGCCACAGGTGGAAATCAGTGTTTATCAAGACTGAGTTTAGTCTCTAGCAGAGTTACCATGCATAATCTGGAAGTGGATGCCACTGGTATCCTCTCTACCCTATGATACATTAGAAGAGAACATGTAGACAGATGGGACCCCTACCAGTCACTATAGCAAGATTAATGTACTATTCAGATTGAATATTATGTAATGTTTTGCCTCTTCAATTTACTTCTGTTTGAGAATCATTCTGCTCTTTTTTAACCTGACAAGTTTTAGTTATGCCATTGTTCTGAGAAAAGGTTAAAACATCTTTACATTTTTCCATTAATATCCAGACATCTGAGAGGTTAAAAATTTGCTTTATTTCTTGGATCAGAAGAATAGGACCAATAAACTTGTGATTGTTGACAAATAGGGTTATTTTCAAATGATTCTTGAAATACTGTGACGGAATTTTTCTGATAAAAAGGTATTAATATTTTCTGTATAGAGAAATGTGTCCTATGGGCACATATTCTATTCTGTCTCTCTGTGACCCAGAAATAAAGGGTCCAGGTAAGGTCTCATGAATTGTCCCTTCATTTTGAAGTCTGACAGCAACAGCACATGTAAATGTTATCTTTTCTTTACTGCATAGGTAGTACATGATGTGCCTGTGATAAAACATCTTAGAGCCCTGATTGTCCTTGCTTGCCAACTGTCATTACAATCAGTCTCTAGGCAAACCAAAAAAGCTGAATTTAAAAGTATTTAGGGCAAGGACTTGTATACAATGGAGAAGCTGCAAGTTCATTTCCAAGATGTTCCTGTATTGACTCGTCCATACAGAGGAAGTTACCTCTCTTTAATTCAGCAAAATATTCCTACTTTTGGCTTAATATCATGATTAGCTTGTCATGTGGAACTAAGACATGCACCAGGAAAATGCTTACTTTTTTTGTTTGGGGTTTTTTTAAGTATTTTGACATAGTCGAGATTTCAGGTCTCCATAACAGTAAGATGATGACTGAAGCTCATCAGCCATTTATTACAAATAATATTCAGAAGGAGACTAGCACCTGAATGAGACATTTCAGATTTTCCCTATGTATGTATATATTATTTTTTAATAGTTCCTTATAAAACAAATAATTTCCAGGTTTTCACTTTTAGGGAGCTATTGTATATGAGCTTGATATTTTCATCCTTTATTGGATGTGATTGGCCACGGTTGTATTGTCTTTAAACAGAACAATAATGAACAGAATAGGTAAAAAAAACCTTTCAGACAGGCGTTTTGCAATGTTTTTTTTTTCTGGAAAAAAAAGGCTTAGGAGATACATGGAGTTTCAAAAGTACTTGTTGACTAATCAGTTATTTATAAACTGCTTTGTAAAGGAATTTCCATCCTGCAGCAACTTCTCATATTTCACCATGTTGAAGGATATATTTTTTCCTCAGTTGGGACGAAAAGTTGCAAGAGAATACTTACAGATACACAGTTACTAGTTCATATGACATCAAGTTCTGACAACTTTCTTGGTTTACCTCATTTCCTTCAATTCATCCTTTCTCTTTCTAGTGTCCTTAATTTAGTATCTTGATACACCTCCTGGTACTGGCAGCACCCCCTGTTACTGGATAGTGTGGAATGAAGCTTTGACATGTAACTCAAGCTACAGTGATGTGTGCCACTTTAAGGACAGTGGGCATGTCTTTCTAGAGCTAGTGGGGCAGTTTGAGGCATGGTGTGTTGCCACATGGGAAATCTGAGTTTGTGAATGGGTTCAGATTTCCAGACTTTGTTTAGCAGCCAACAGATGTCTCTGGAAAAGAGGTGCTGGATGAATACCTCTGCTGATCTGAAAAAAAACATTGGCGGGAGTTCAAAACTGAGCTGCTTATTTGTCCTTCTACTTGTAGACAAGGTGAAGTTAGGTATTAGCTGGATATTAAAAAAAAGACATTTAAAATATCATCCAATTTTTGCCCCTTATCTTTGACAAGCTAGCTAAGAGGTAACACTTCTAGAGAGGCATCATTTAGAGTGGAAGTCCACTGAAAACAGTGCTGCTGAAATACCAGAAGTTAAACTGTGGCCTCTGATATACTGCCCCATGCTACAGACTCTGTTCGTCTTCCAGAATATTAATGCTTTTAATTGTCATGAATCTATTACAGATCTTTGTAGGTTTGCCATGTCACAAATGTATTTATATGTGTTGCTATTATTTTGTGCTTCCATATGTGTCTGTTTCAGCACTGCATTACTAAGAAACTTGACAATTTATTCTTTAGAATCATAGAATCATTTAGGTTGGAAAAGACACTTAAGATCATCAGGTCCAACCGTAAACCTAACAGTATCAAGTCCACCACTAAAGCACGTCCCTAAGCACCATATCTATACATCTTTTAAATACCTCCACAGTGCAGTTCCACTCCCTGCCTACCTGCACACCTGCATTTCCAAAGGAAACTAAAGTGTGCAGAGACATGGTATGTGTCTGTCTCATCCCAGCAGGCAGCCGAGATAGACCAAGTTGGGGAAGCGCTCCTAGTTCTTATAGCTTTGATACAGCCTTTAAGGTTCACGTACTTTGTTATAAGAAATATCATCAGACTTCTGTGTTTTATGGAATGCCTTTGTAATAGTATCCAGCAATGATTTCTCTCTACTGCTTATATCTTTTCTGTAACATATGGCAGTGATCTGAGTTTGACAGGATCAGAGTCGTGTTTTCCTTTCATTTTAGGAGTGCTTGCAGTACTGGATCATTGATCAGAAGCTGAAGCTACATGTATATTTTTTTTTTTGAGTCATGAATTATAAGACAAGTCTTGAAATTCTTTAAATTTAGCTCTATGCAATTATAAGACAAATATGAAAGGATACTGCAGAATGACTTTTAAGACTTAACTTGTTGTCCCTGCCCAGTTTTTGAGATCTTTTTTAAGATTAATAGTAACTAAGTATACTTTCAGAGATGACATAGCGTATGAAGTCGTATTCAAAGCTCATGTTACTCATAATGATCTAACAGTCTTCTGAATGGAGGCCTGAAAATAATCAACAAGAGTTTTATATTAAATATGACATAAACCAACATCTCTATTACTTCCTTAGCCACCAGCAGGACTGGGCTAACTATATTAAAAATCATGCTCAGACTGTATTCAAAAATATTGCCACTGACTGTGACACCATTGATGAATAAGCCACAGCTATTAGACTTAAATCATTACCTGGAAATCCCAGTTCTCATGTTAAAATATATGATACATATGTAGCTAGCAAAATTCAAAAACATGATTTGAGAGCCTCATAAATATTTGGTGGCTGGTATGCAAAATTATAAACAACAGTCAATTCTAGAACTAAACAAGGATTTTTTCTTTTCTCCAAACCTCATCATTTTAAAGAAAACATCATTCTTTCTGGAGGCGGCTTCATAATTTTGAACATTTGAGATTGTCAGTACTGAAATACAGCTAACTAGCATGGACACACCAAGACAGCTTTGAATCTAGCTATAGCTAAAACCACTTTTTAAACATGACTGACAGACATCCACTGACCAAAGTCTGTAGAATATAGTCAGGGGACATAGGTGAGCCCTCTTTAAATTCCAGGTGGTGGAATTTAGTTCTTAGTTATCTGAGAATATTGGATAGTCTGAATATCTTTTTTTGGTTCAAGTTCTAGAGAAGATATAACTTTCACAGATCCTCACTTTTGGTGATAGTGCTACTTCTTTTGAATCATACAATGTGCTCTGTGTTTATGGATCTTGTGCTTGTATAATGTTCCCTATGCTTACAGATCCTTCTGGTTTTGTGTTTGTGGTCAAATGCTTTGGAAATTTGTAGGAAGTATGTTAATATTTTTGTTTGTAGTAGATAGAAACCTGCAGAATAGACCTAAGATTCCTGTTGACAATTACTGATTTTACCTTAGCTCAGGTTGCAGTGTGATTTCCTTCAGCAGTCATAGTCAGGGATTCAAATTCCATCAAGACCTGATCTTCATTCCTGCCAAAGAACTGGATCTGTTAAAATATAGTTTTCTTGATTGGATCCTGGGCTCAGGGCAAAAACATCTGAATGTTATTGTTTTCCCACTGCCTTACTGTGTGATTTTGCAAAAGAGAAATAACTTCTCTCTGTCCAGTTTTCTCAAGTGAAAAGTCAGATTCATTGTGAAGCTAAATTCATTTTTATAAAGCAAATGGAAACAGATGAAAATGCTGTATTAGTACTTAACATGTAGTTCCATGTTCATTCGTGTTACTGTATTAGAATCAGGGGCTTGTGAGTGAAATATTTGGCCTCACAGCTTGCCATTGGAGACAACGTACACGAAGACCTTTTCTTCTGAGTCTGGTTTTGATGTGTTCATTCCTTCTATTTCTCATGTGATAGTTTTCTTGATTCTGTGAACTTTGAGTTTAGCACTTGCTGCTGCTTCCTTTGTTACTAATCTACCACTGTGTATTAAGCATGGACCATAGTTCTGAGGACAAGTACATGTCTACTAGTTTAGATAAAAACAATTTCAAATAATGTGGTGGGATCCATCTGTCCACTTTATCTGTATCTATGTGTTTACTTTATCCTTGTATTAGGCTATTACTTTTCAAAGTCTCCCAAAGGGTAACCTTTGCTACGAAACCTAGATGTTGAGTCAGTTATTAAGAGGTATCTTGGAGTCCTCAGTATGGGATTGATAGCAGCCCATATTCTTAAAATCATTGACTTAATGCCTCTGTCCTCCTTGGTGCCTGTGTCCTCCCTTTCGTTGCCTGCTGTCTCTTACTTTAATTTGTAAGTTCCTTGGGTTAGAGATTGTGGTTTTCTACATACCAAGTCACTGTTTGAGATTATATAGCTTTAAGCCTTATCTGTTTGATCATGGTATCTTTGACCATGCTCCAAATAGGCTGAAGGCAAGCTAGTTAGGGACTGCGAGCTGCATAACCATTGATAATAGGCTGGTTCCAGTAGTAAGCCCTGGCTTGCTCTTATTAATTCCGGTTCAGATATACACAGGTTTTGGTCTGAATCTGATTTTGGACCTGAACCCAAGCTTGGAGGAGCACAAGCTCACCTTTGCTTTTGAAAGAACATATTTCTATTCAGCAGTAAGCTTAAGAACCCAGTTCTGCAGCATTTCAGATCATGGATTTGCTGAGTGACATACAAAGTCAGTGAATTGCTCAGTATTTGCAGCAGTTAACAACAGTCTGTCTTTTTATGTCCATAAAATTAGCACTTCCCATTCATATTTGACTTGGGCTACCCACATTGCAAGGCATATTTTAGTACAATGAGAGATTCTCCCTGCCCAAAAGCAATTGAAATTGAATGGCAGAGATAGAAAAAAAGAAAAGTGTTAGGCATCATCACGGACTTAACCAATTGCCAGAACATGGTGAACAGTGAGTGGTTGCAATTGCAGCAGCAGTGAATATGAAATCATGTGGAGGAGAGGAATAGGCTAGCTGGGGAAAGACAGGTGGTCTTTGCAATGTAGAAGGTAGTTTCTTGGCCGTGTTGGGAGAAACATGAGAAAAAGGAGCTACAAAGGGAGCACAAGGCTGATATCTAAGGGTAGGGAGAAACTACCACCCTATGCAGCTCCAAATTTCTGTCCATCTGTGAAAACTTCATTTTCTCCCTCCCTGGGGATAGAGCAGACATCATGACAAGTGCCTGGGTTTTGCAAACCTTTTAAGTAAAAACCAGATCAACGCTTTCTTAAAGGAGAACCTATACCCTATACTCAAAGCCTCAACATTCTCATGTATGTCCAAAAGTAAATAATTGCTTATAAAAAAGGGTGACACAGTTCCTTCTCAACTCCAAAAAAGGTTGACTTTGAGCAGCTGAAGAGGTAGGTGAAAGGGAAGCATATATTTGCAGGCAGATCGATCTTGGCAGGCTGCCAACACAATCCAAACCTGTGAGGTAACTTGTTTAACACCCTCCTTTGCAGAGGTGTAAACAGCAGGTAGTACATGCATGACAAAGCATCACCTGCTTTTTGTGACAGTGCTCCATAAATACTGGAGGAAAGAATGCCTCTCCATGCCAGTATTTGTCGCACATAAATATTTGTAATAGTTGCTATGGCAGTTGAGAGGGGAAAGATGAAAATCAGAAAACAGTGAAAGCTGTCTGAAAACAAAGAAGAGTTTCCAGACAGAATGCAGTAAGCTCAAGTACTGGAATTTTTATTCCCCTGAATTCTCGTTAAATGTCGTTGATTAAAAAAAAATGCCATAACTGTATCTTTATTATTTAAAGATGAAATAACTTATTATCTTGGTTAATTAGACCAGATGCTAAAAGGCAGCCTTCATTAATTGTGGTTGCCATTTTTAATGCCCATGAAACTATTTGATTGTGCCTGATACTTGAGCAAAACACTTAAATTTTTCAGAATAACAGATCAGGAATCTGGGATAAAGTACTTGGGCACGGTATTTCAGTGGTGCTGGATGAGATACAGCGTCTCTGCCCTGGAGTAACTCCATGCCTGCAAACAGGATAGGAATAAGACGTTCTGTCTTTAAGAACCATCCCATCACTTTTCTGATGGCAACCACTTCATGAATCTCATTGTTGCCAGCATCCCCATAACATTTTACAGGGGGAACTCCCACCTTGAGTACTGAAAAATCTGAGCTGGGGGTGTGTGGACTGATCTTCCCATTGCACTGAAACTTATTCCTCTCAAGACACTAATATTTAACATAATACTCACTTTCAGAATAATAAATCTGGATGTCCTCCACAAGTGTTACCTTTTGATTTTCAACTGTCTTAGGCATTTTTTCCTATTACTAAATATGAAGCTTTCTCATTTGCTGTTTCCATGCTACAGTAATTGATTCTTATAGAATAGTACCTTTATTTAAAAAAATTCTCGTTAGAATTTCAGATGTTGTACAACCAACCACTGTTACAATGCCCCGAGTTTTAAGTAGGGGTCTCTATTAGCACAGTTATGGTTAAGGGTTTGTCACAATTTCCATTATATTGTAAAACGTTATTTTCAGGAATTTAGAACAAGGCTGTAAAAAAGTAACTGTGGGCTGCAGTTTTACACGGAAAGTCTTTGCCCAGGAGAAAATTATTGTCATAAATGCTGAAAGCATCAGTCCATTTGCTTAGCTATTTTTAAGTGGAGTGAGTAAAAAATTAAATATAGTAGTTCAGTGGTTTAAAACATTTTTTCACACTCATGTACAGCCACCACAGGTGTAAAACACCCCATGGTCCTGATTCTTAGCTCTGCACATGTCTTTGTATTGCTTAAAGCTGCTTAAAATAGCGTAATGTTTCCAGGCACAAGTGAATTTTCAGCTGACAGAGAAAGCCACCGTTATATCATGGAGGGAGGAATCTTGCCCTTCTTCCTTGCCTCCTTGAGCACAGGGAGTGGAGCAGAAATATGAATACATTAAGGAAAGAACACCATATATTCCGGCTACGCATGAGCAATTGATACAGATTCAGACAAGTCCTCTTCTTTGTACAACTGCCTTTTTTGCTGTTTATACTGCACACCATTTTCTCCTTCAGAAACCTCAGTATCTCAGCAATAGAAAAGTGTTTAAGAGCATCTGCCTTTCTTCCACATAGATATACCAAGTATCTAAGCAAGTGTTTAGTGCAGAACTTAGCAGCAAGGGGACAATATTTTCTTAATTCGTACTTTGATTGAATTTTACAGAATCAGTGGTCCAAAATGTGTGTTGGGTGGGCATTACAGTATCTTCACAGCTTCTGCAAATATTAAATGATTATGTTTTCAATTTGGCAGGGGTAGTTTCACAGGAAGTGCAGTATTTCAAAAAAAAAAAAAAAAGTATTTCATTTGTAAATTTTCACATAAGCTGCTATCCCATGGCAATTCCCCATTTTTAATCCAAACGAGGTAAATGTGGCAACATATTTGGACATGCCATTGCCCTGTTTGTAAAAATATCTTCCTGGCTTCACTCGCAAATCCCAAATGCCCAGGTGCAGCCTATTTGAAAAATTAGCCTTAAGAGATTTTCCTAACATTATTACTTGTTAACTTACAGCTCCTGTTATCATGCTGCTTTTGCTTCTCTCCCTTTATGATATATTATTTACTAATTATATTATTAATTATTATAATATCAGCACTCCGTGTGAAAGGCAAGAAGAAATGGCATATGCGTATCCTAGGCCTAGGTTCTTGCCATCTAATTACTGCTATGATATGACAAGTGGGAACAGCAAACAGTGGATGGAGGGAATTAGTTATATACAAAGGATGATGTTGCATATGCAAGAAGGTGACAAATTCAGTTGCAGATTGAATGCAGGAAATGGGCCACTAAAGCAGTGCTTCCAACACACATTAAAACCTTTTGCAAAGTATTCTGCATGTCATTAGTCTCACATAATTTGAGGGAGGTGGTTTTGTAAACCTCTTTCTCATTTGAAACATAGTTCCCTTTTATAAACCGCATTGTACTTAAGCTTTTAAAATTCATTGTTTTGCTACATAGGAGCAAGCAAAGTTGTTCATTAACAGCGTTTAGCCACATCTTGAACAATGCATCCATCAAACATAACGTCAGGCCACCTTCTTTCTCTGTGGTGAATTCCTGTCTGTCATTTCTCCATCTTAAAACAAAACAAAGCATTGACTGAAATATGAATGGATCATGTTCTATGGCCCTTGTTCGGGCAGGATTTTTTTTTAAAAAAACTGTTAGGAATGACTGAAGACTGCAGAATTAATCCTTGTGTTTTAAATCAGTATCATGTTTTCTGGATGTTCTAGGTGATACTTTCATGTCAGGAGAAATTTGAAATTATCTGAGTAACAGCTCCACTGGCAATAAAGCTGTTAGTCTTATGGAAACATCTTTATGTTAAATAGATTAGTTAATTCCGTTTTGTATTGCTTTGTCTTTGAGTATGATTAATATAGTAACAATAATTGCTTAGCTGTTAGAACAGTGTTTTTTCTGTATTATTAGTATTATTTCTCTTGGGCTGGGATGCTTTGTCCATGGTTTTCCTTTCTGTGGGCCTCTGCTTTCCTTATTTGAGTACAAAATGAACTATCAAAGGGAAACAAGAATAGCATTCATGGGAATGTTGATCGTAGTTAGACCTGATGACTGGCAATCCCTTACTTCTGGTGTCATTACTTAGGCTGAATAACTTTCAGCTTAAGTATGTTTCCCATTTTTTCTATCAATAATATCTATGTCAGAATGGGGTTGTTAGCATTTAATTAATTATCTGTGAAGGGTCTTCAAGTCTGCAAGTGGCACATGATTGAAAAATCTTATGACACTTACATACTTCCCCAAATTTATAGTGGAGTCTGCTTCTTCATCCCAATTTCTATCAAGACGTTTCATGGATCTTCACAGAATAACTTCTCATGCTCCTATGTTACAGCACAAGTGGGACTATGCAGGCCACCAAGGGCTTAAGTCAGGCCTTAAAAGCTAATTAATTCAGTTAATATTCCATGTAATTTAAAAGGTTATTGTATTGTTTTGGCTGTATTCCATGACCAATTTCCATGAGGGTTAATTTTGCCATAAAATGTGGTCAAGAAATCTAAACTGTTTGTGTAAGCCATCAAGAAAGTAGTTGCATGTAGCAGTTTTAATTAAATAATGTAGATTTGGGCATGGCTGGCTGTGGAGCATGGGTGTGCTAATAGCTTATTTAGAAATATTTTTTCAGTATTTAATATGACCCAACTACCAATTCAGCTTTAAACACTGGTAAGTGAACTGCTACCACTGATAGAGCAGAGAATAGCTGATCTGATTTCACACACAGAAGATATTTCACTATTAATTTTAGCTCTAGACTTTCAAATGGGGAAAGACGTATATGCAGGTTGCGAGGATGGCTGTGAAAACTGGTGCTGTGTTTTAATTGAGATTAAGAATTTTGCTTGCATGTGTAAAACAAATGTACTAAAAAAAAGTAGTAAACTCACTGCCACCAAAATTGAAAAGAAGGCACTTCGGAAAATATATGCTGATATATAACTGGCTAGAATTTCCTTCATTTTGCAAAGCCACGAGCCACATGCATCAGCTCACCACAAAGTCATTAGGTCTTTTTAAACTCAGATGAAAAACATTAACAAATACCACAAAAGGCTTTAGTATGGCCCCTTTGTTCATTCACATATGGCAGTTTATAACTCCTGCACCACTTGGGTCGTGTGTTTGTTTAAGCTGCCTCCATCAGGCCAGCCCTGAAAGAACAAAAGACATCTTGAGCGATCCTAAGCAGGAAATGGGCTAATCTAAACATGGCTTGTGACACTATAAGTAGAATAGAAAGGGGAGGGATTGATTAGTCATTAATGTCCAATTGACTCCATATGGATGTTGCAATAATAAGGCCTTTTTCAGTGCAGTAGCGGAGTTATTGAATTAGAGGTTTATGTTTCCTCAGAGCTGACCTTAGGGAATTCCCTTTTGGTTCTTCTTGTTGATGTTTTAAAGAGAATGGAGTCTCTTAACAGGAAAAATAGAAGCCTTATCATAACTGAGTGTACCATGGATGTAGCTAACCTGTGCTACAGTATATTCCCACCTCTTAGTATTTACTTAGCACAATTCAGAACCCTCGAAGGTGAACTATTTTAAAGCCCATTTAAATATTCCAGTATTTCATGAATCACTCGCGTCTTTCTGAGGTTTTTCCCCCTTTTCATTCACTGACATGCAGTCTATAAGAAATGTTATGCCCTCAAATCCCAGCTGAATAATATTTGTTTAGCATTTGGAATGAAAGCAGCTTGACAAACAGACACTTCCCTGCAGAACATTTGTGCCACTGTATGACTTCAGGCATCCCCGTCCCGGAGCTAGTCATGTTTCCAAGTGGGTGTTAGTTTTGCCTAGTGATGACAAGACATGCCAGTAATGACAATTGTTCATGAGATAGATACCCATTTATTTTGCCTCTCTTGCTGGTAATAAAGAATGAGAAAGTCTTCTGAATGGGGATGAAGAAGTAAGAGGCAGACAAGGGGCAAAACATAGATGTTATACTAACAACTACAACTGCTACAAGTCAATTAGATTGCAGTGAAATAGTAATTTTTGTAACGGTCTCCAAATTTGAACAGAGAACTTAATAAATCAAACTAAATGATTATTCTTGTATTCTAATCTTTACGAAGCTTCTTTTATCATTCTATTCTTTCCAGATTTGAATTTTTCTATTTGATTTGAAATATTGCTATGTCTTTCATAAAGGCTGCATTTGTCTGTCCACAGTTTAAAAGCAGGAAAGGGGACTGCCAAGCTGGTTTTTCACGCTCCCTGTTTTTATGGCATTTCCGTGTTTATGAGTAACCCATCTCTAGTGGTAAAACAGTGACTCCTGTTTGCACGTTCAGTAGGTTCTGGTGTCCACAATGCAAGCTGCTAGCAGTGCTAGTTGTATTACCACAGACAAGGCCTGATATTTTGGAGGTCACAATCAGACTTCTCCAAAGTAGACAAAAATGTCATCTCAGCTTCATGAATAACTGATTATAGGAGCTTTAATACTAACCAGTCACTTTTACACTAGGTGCCTAGAAAGATTGTCTTTATTTCTATATATCCTGTCTTGGTATATGTGTATGGAAGATGGTATGCAGTATATTCTCTAGGGTGGCCAAAGATTCATTAGCTGGGGGAGTCAAAGGAAATGTATCGCTTCAGACATGAATCAATGGCCAGAGTGTGAAGAGATATTAAGGAATAACAGTGTGACTGATAAAAATCTCTTTCTTTTTGCTGTCACTTCTTTTCTCTTTCTTTCCTCATCTTTTTCTCAACTGTTTTTTGCTCCTTTCTATAACATTTGTTATTGTTTGCATTCTGGTAATGTGTAACTCTGGTAACAGTCTGAGGTTTTGTTGTGGTAGATGATGTATAAAATGGAAGGTAAAACCACATCTCGTTAAAGACAATAGGACTAATACTAACGTGGCCAAGACTTCAGGCAGCATGCTAAGAGATGGTGTCTGTCCTAAAATTCTTGTTATTATAAAAGGTAAGAAAATCAGATAACGGCAGGAATAAATAAGCAAACAATGTAACAATTGTTAGTGTATGTTTCTTAACATTTAATTCATATGAAAGTGTTTATCTTTCCTGGTGATGACCAGATTCTTTTCTTGTTCTAAAGAACTGGGGTTCTTCTTCTCCTGCACTGTCATTAGAGAGCAATCAGTCTCTTTGGGAACAAAAATATTGTTTGAAATTACTTTAATGAAGCTGTAACATTTTTAGATTCATTCTGTGGTGTTCTTTGACCCAGTATTGTCCCTAGAGTCTAGCCTGGAATCCAGCTTCCACAGAGCAGTTGACTGCCATATATCCACAAAAAGTTGTCATTCTCCTCTAATCTGCCTTTAGATTTAAATCATCAAAGTCATGACAAGTTGAGCAAATGCAAAGCATCTAGGAAGTGAGGCAGTCCACACCCTCAGAAGCTAAAAGTGTCACTTTGATGACAGCCCCAGCCTTTAGGCAGAAGTGTAGACATCCTTGCCAACTAAGCCATTAGGACAGCCAAAATGTACTGGTTTTGCAATAATTTTTAATTCTGACCAAGTTCTTAATTCTGAAAATCAAAACCTCCTCCTGTGATTGCAGTGTGACTAGTAACTAGCAGATAGAGCATTAGTTGCCACAGACAATTACCAACTTCCTCCTCCCTTCTCACCCTTCATTAGTAGTACATTTGTATTTCGTCTGTTATTTGGGGTTTATTATTTGTTAGACTTTCCTGAAAATATTTTCAGAAAGCAGTAAAACACCCACTTCTTTGCAGTTGTATATATCTTTTCTTTAAAAATTTCAGGCAGCTCTTTCAGCCTCTGTCAGTACTACAATTATCACAATAAGAAAAAATCCATACTTTGTAAAGCCTGTTGAAATTGTTTATATAGGGCACAATACTGTCTAAATATCTGATTGACAGGATGAAGTACCTAAGAACAACCAGTTTGAAAGCTTGTTCTTATGTGTTTCAACTTGTAAGAGCTTACTGAGCGTATGTGCTTTTTATATCATTAGCGCCTCATTTCTAAGCTAAAAAGGTACTGAGATTTTCTGGCTCCCCACGTAGAATCACATGCTAACAGAAGTATTTTCTTGTAATGCCTTATATGCTGAATATAATTCTGTAGTTCTGAGATAGTTAGAAGAACATGGAGATTATATTACTTTAGTTATTTGCAGAAATTCATTTTGCAGATGCTTTTGTGATGGCCTATGGGTCAACTTGCAAATATTCCCCCAGAGATCAAGCACAGAGAACGTCAACTCTTTGTCTGCTTTTTTCAAATCCTTCAAGTACAAACTTGCTTAAAGCAGATACAGTCAGATCTTCTTGGCCTTTTTGGGATGGTTGTAATTTATTACTCTTAAGTAGGAATTGTTTTCTAACATAACCTTTCGCTGAAAATAGATCATTTATGGTGGTTTTTTTCTTCTTCTTTTTTTCTTTTTCCCTATCTAAGTTATATCCGGATTAAAAAGACAGTCTATAATCTTGATACTAGTAAAGGTACTTTTTGCCTGCATTAGGATTGAAAGGTTGGGCCAAAATTGTGTTAAAAAGGGCTAAAGACAAACTCCTTAGCCATAGCGAATAAGTACCTTTGGGAAAGTAAAAGATGGAAAATCATTATATAGATTCAAATATGTTTTCTTTCCTTTGCTGTGATTAGAGTAGCTGAATAACAAATAACAACTTCTGCATCAATAATAATTTAAATGTTTTAATTTGTCACCAACTTCCTAATTGTCCACACGCTAGTTACAAATTCTATGGTATTATTTTAAAAGATGGACCAACCAGTACATGATATATTTGATTTTTCTCAAATCATACAGCCATTTGTCTCAATAAATATTTCAGTGTTGACTTACTATGTTTGTAACTTATTACAGTTTTGCAATAAATATATCCTCTCTCAAACAATGGTATCTTCGATATGCATGTTCCAAGCCTTCTGACAACAATGGACAGAACCTCATTAACCATACACACCCCTAAACTGGTCCTACGTGCAGGTTGCTTAGCAAAACTACTGTTCCTTTTTTCGGTAAACAGTTGACTGCAGCTGCAGCCTCCTGTAAATGCTGAACACCTGTAGCGTGGTACTTAACTTAGAATAGTATTAAAGTAGTTTTGCATCTCACATTTGCCACAAACCTGTCTTCTTTTATGTGCATGCATGTTAGTATACAAATTGCCAAATTGGTGTCAGTTGTAAAGTAATGGCATTGGAGGCATCATAAATTACCATGGTGATCCTCAGGAGAAGACACTGCCGTATACGAATGAGTGTTTTGCTCTCAGGGTAATGTATGTCTTCATCTGGCCCAGTAGTCAGCATATTGCCCTGCGTTGATGGATATAGTCAGCTTGAAACTACACTACATTTCACTGCACAATAAACATGGCTGTCAACACCATATAAAGCAAAATCAATTTATCCTGTATGGTCAGTGCGTTTTAAATGAAATTAATGTACTGTGGACCTGGTGGCAAAAAGGTAGTGTATTAGTTATGCATCCTCTATTTTAGGACTTTTTTGCATGTAAATGTATTTCCTATATAGAATTTTTAAAAAGGTATACCTAACATAAAGTGTTTTCACACTAAATTAGGAAACTTAGTTTTTTTCACAATTGAGAACTTGAAGGTCAGTCACTGAAATCAGTAAATGTGAAGTGTTTTATTTAGTTTAAAGAACTAATCTTATATTTTTTGGCAAATAAATCCGTATTGGGAGCTGTAATAGTTTACAGAAAAGGAGACCTATTGCTGTGCTAATTTGTTGTCACATACCTTGTTTTTTCAAGGTATTGAATTATATGAACAGTTTGATGAGGCCTAAGACCACGTCTGTCACTCTCCCACTATAAAGACTTTTTGCCTTTTATTTATAGCTAAGGTATAACCCTAAAAACATATGTTATGATCACAATTGCAAAAGTTTTTGTGGTAAAAGCATGCCTTATCTAGGCTCGGTTATCTCTTTCTCCTATATTAACTAGTTCTACACCTCATACTCACCTCTGTGAAGTCTAAACCCCCATGAAGCTTTGCTGTTTGTGGTCAAGAAGCAGGGCTGGGTGCATTCAAAAAACCGGTTAAGTTTAGCATGTCCAAGTCGAATTGATGGTGGATAATGACGGGACACTGAGGTACACTAAAGCACAGCAGGCACGGAGAAGCTGGAGTGCTTGCCTCCCATTGCGGAAGCTCCGGGATGCTGCGCGTGTACCTGTTGGAGGCAGACAGTTTTATTACATATATGTGATCAAACACTCCAAGACACATCTGAAATTTAACTAAAGCAGGTGCGACTTTATAATGTTTAGCTCCAAATATAATCAGATCCATACAACTAGCAGCATGTACCTGGTGTACTATATAATTTATTTTATGAAATGTTTGGCACGTGCTTCACTGCCCAAGAAGCAAAGTCATTGTGAATTTTTTGTGTGAACAGGTCTACATCACTTTGGATTCTCAAGTGTAACTTTTATATGAGTTTTGATGAGCATTAGAACGTATATGCTATGTTAAAGTCCCAAAAGGAAACTTTTTCATATCTCCATACCTTAACTGGAGAAATACCAGTGCAATTTGTTTCCTCACTCAAATGTTGGTGCCTTCAGCGGGGTGAGCCCGATCAATCACACTGCAATCGCTGGATATCCTTTCTCTCTCGATCTCTCTCTCTCATATATCTGGCAGCAAAAAGAGAGAGAAAGAGGATGAGGCTAAAATAAACACAGCACTGAAAGCGCTTGCGTTATCCACATAATAATGTTTTGCATCCATCTTGTTTCTTCCTGCCCTGACATTACAGGAAGTAAAGCAATGAATGGCTCTGCAGCTAAACTACAGCAGTATTATTGTTGGCCAACAGGAGGTGCCACTGTGGCTGAAGCTCGAGTCTACCGGGATTCACGGGGCCGAGCCAGCAGCGAACCGCACATCAAACGACCAATGAATGCTTTCATGGTTTGGGCAAAGGATGAGCGTCGAAAAATTCTCCAAGCCTTCCCTGACATGCACAACTCCAACATTAGCAAAATCCTAGGTAAGTGCAAGACAATGAACAAATCATGACTGTGACTAAACCAAAACTGAGGGAAGCTTAGAAGGTTCTGCTATAGTAGTGTCAATTGGCAGAAGTTAGTTATTTTGGGAGCCATGGAAAGATGAGGTTATTTATATTGGTGACACAGGCTAGTTACTTCCTTCTTGGATATGCAGCTTCTCTAATTTTAGGACGTATTTTGTTTGGGAGATGTTCACTGAAATTGGAATTACTGAAACTTATACAAATGAAGACTCATGGGTTGTTTTCATTTTCATTCCCTTCCTTTTCCCTTTCTGCCCCTTCCCTAATGCATTTTATTTTCAACAGCAGAGTCACAACATGCTTTAAAGCTTTAGCAGCATTCAAAAGGAATGTTTTGTGAAATCTGTTGAAAGAGTGTATCCTGATAAAAGGTCTACTTGCAAGATCCCATTAGAAATCACCTGAACAACAGATCACCTGAATGCAAAATGGTACTTGCTGGAGTAATTACTGGGAAAAAATTAATAAAGTACAAAATCAAAATCAAAGGTTTATGTCAGACAGTGCAGTGTCAAAGAAAGAAACCTGGCACAGTTCAAAAGACATGTACATGCGTACCTTCTCGCATGCAAGATGATGTTTGATTCAAAATGTTACAACGTTAAAAAGCTAAGGAAGCACTAGTTTCATAAAATTAAAATATTACTTAGTTAAAAGACACCATAGTTAATATTTATTTTGTATAGATTGGGACGATGAGGGAATATACCATGGATTATATTTTGCTACTGTGCAAAGAAATTGGCTCATTTTTGAGAAATTTTGATTTGCTTTTTAAAACCCCTCCAGAGAATTAGAAACATACGTGAGAATGAGTGGTGAAATGTTAAAACCTGTATTTGCTTTCTGAGTCTTTGAAGTGAAAGACAGATTCCAAATGTAACTCTTAATAAATAAAAGTAAAAATCAAGTTTCCTCTGTAATCATTTTAGTGTAAATTTTGAGTTCAAATACATTCTTACCAAAGTTTGTTGCATGTTAGTTCAATGAGAGGCAAGAATACATAGAAATAAATGTTACTTTGTCCTAAAGCTTCCAAAATCTTACTTAGTAGTTCTCATATTTTTGTCTACCATATAAGTAAGTTATATGAATAGCCTTTCAGTTTTGTATAAAACCTGCACTGTTTCAGTGTTGGCAGCTGTAGGGAATCTATATTATTTGTGTGCATTCTGTGAAAAAACTATTAGGAGCATAGTAACTGTATTCATTAAAATGTAAACTTCCAGCATAAATATTTCAGAAGTGCCAGCAATTGAGTGTTTGTTAACCATGGAATTAACCTGTCAGTATCTGCGCTGCCACAAATAAGTCTATGTCCCTATAATATCTGTGCAACTTTTCCAGGACAATGAGAAAAGATACTGAAATATTAGAACTGACATGGAGTATTGCTGGCTACGGATAATATTTATACAACTTTTCCATTTGTTGATGTATGAAACATCTTGGTAAAAGAATAGCTTCCACCCACGTTTACCACAGCTGTAATCGTTTTATTCATATAAAAGACACCAAAAAGCTATTTTCTGCATTTCTTATCCCCTGGAAAAAAAAAAAAAAAAAAAAACACACCGCCAAACCCTTCTCTATTCATTTGTTTAGGTAGCTCCTTATAAACAATACAAGAGATCTGAATACTTTTTCCTCTTCCTGTGTACACTGTGTTAATTTTTTAACTTTTTTATTGGTGCAGCTTTCAATGACAGTTTACAGTACCTGAAGTGGTGTATATCATTACAATGTGCTTTCTGTTTTCTTTTTTTTTAAATATAAGTTTCTTAAATGTAACTTTCTCGGTGCAGTTTTATGCACTTATTACATCTGGCTGGAAGATAATATGCATAATAGGATTTAAAATATGGTAAGGAGCCAATATTATGCCAGGCTTGTATGAGAAGATTAGTAAATTTAAGACACCCAGACAGCAAGGGATTTTTCATAATTTTGTCGACTCTATAAGGGGTTGATATTTTTTTTCCTGCTGCACAGCAAGGTATTAATATCTATTAGTAGGAGTGTATAAACCAAATCCTCATAAAACTATCAAAGCAGCATGTATCCCTAGGCAATGTGTTAAGCTTTTAACAGTAAAAGTATGGTTGTAGATCTTACTTAACCATAATACTGTACGTGGTATTACAAAGGTATAGAATTATTCACAGATTAATGCTCATATTGTAAAAAATTAAATAGTCTGTTTTGCAGCATGAGGCTGAGAGTTTGAGAAGCAGCTATTGATTTTAAGTGCACCTATTTAATAGAGATTTAGATACCTTTGGTCTGCAGCAACATCTGAAAGTCAAGGTTCTTTTAAGGTGTCTTAGGTTGTACATCCCAATATATGTGCTGGCTGCTGTAAATTCAAATCAGTTTGTTTAATTAACTTATTTTAAATGTGTTTATTATGGCAAGAAGGCATATTGAAATGAGTATGTGTAAAGCTAAACCTGTTTTACTTGAGCGCTCAATGATGTTTTGTGTTAATAGGATCTCGCTGGAAGTCCATGTCAAATCAAGAGAAACAACCTTATTATGAAGAGCAGGCACGGCTAAGTAAAATCCACCTAGAAAAGTATCCTAATTACAAATACAAACCTCGACCAAAACGCACCTGCATTGTTGATGGAAAGAAATTGCGTATTGGTGAATACAAACAACTGATGAGGTCTCGAAGACAGGAGATGAGGCAGTTTTTTACCGTAGGGTGAGTACTATTGTTGTAATTGTTTTCGAAGACAGAGCGTGCTGTTTGAAAACAAATAGACTTATCTGTTTAAGTCAGACTACTGTCATTTAGAAGTTAAGGATTTGAACCTGTAAAACCTTATTAAAAACATAAGATATATCATGGAATATGGAGCTATCAGCTTGCCACTGAATGCTGATTATAAGACTGATTGTGGAAGTCTTTAAAGTCAAAAGAAGTTGTTTCCCATTAGCCTGAAAGGTTTGAATCATGTCTTTTGTGAGTTATTAGTAAGCTAATCCATTCTGGGTTAGTAATGACTCCAGGATCATTTCCTAAATTAAGAAAAGAACAAAGACAAAAAGATTATTCCAGTGTAGAATAAGGAGTCAGGAGAGGGGGAAAGGGGACAGGAGTAATAGCAGTTACATTAGGAACACACATGAATGAATGATATCATAGCATGAGACTATTAGGAATTTTATTATATACAGAGCTGTGGAAAAAATATTTTTTAAAAATAAATGTTTTAGGAGGAGTCTTTCAAGTAGTGCATAGATACACTGGGTAGATTTACAACTCGGAATATATGGCTCAAAAAGCTCCTGGCACAGTTTCAAAAACATTGTGTGTTTTTTAACAGTATTTTCTCTAGTTTTCAGCAGAGAAAGCAGCACTATGAAAGATCTACAGGCTAAAGATAACAAAAGTCCAGTGAAACAACTGCACCATAACTGATTTCTGTCTCCTGTTTTTTTATGAATTAATCTGTGATGCTCAGTGCTCTAACACAATGTTTCTGGTGGTTTACAAAGAGTCTAAAAGCTATCTCCAGTGCCAGCTTTTCCAAATTCACAATGTTCTGCTTATTTCTCTAATCACAATAGTCTCCTTTTGTTGGATACTTCACTACCAGATAATTGACCTTGACGTCGATTATGTGCCCTCATTTTTGGCTTGGGATGCAGAACTCCTGTTGCAGTCAATTATTTTGTGGTACAGCCTGCAACAATGTGGGCTCTTTCTTCAATCAGTAAATAGAACTGGTTTTGATATCTTGAAATAGCCTTCCAGTCTATAGTTTTGACATTATTTTTTATTCTTCACTCTAAGGGAAATTGTTTACTAATAGGCTTCCATCAAAATTGTACATAGAACTCTTAAATAGAAATCTGAATTTATACAGCACATCACAAATTATATTCAGATTGAGGGAATGAAACTATAGCTTATGTCTTCCAAAGCAAATTGACAGACCAAATCACATTTAGACAAGAAATGCAAAAGAAATGCCAAAACAGCAGTCTGAACAATTTGAGAATTGTTTGCTAATTCAAAACAGCATTAAGCAGTAGCATTTTACACATTGGAAGTGGTGGCTAAATATGGAGATGAATATGGAGGATGGATTTAAGAAACTTCTAAAAGTGCCTACTAAAAGAGTGATACTGTGATTTAAAAAAAAAAATAATGAAAACTACTCAAAATTAAACTGCTAGTGTGACCTAAATGTAACATCTTTCTCATCTATCAAAGAGGTAGGTTAGAAGGGACCTTTAAGATCATTGAGTCCAGCCATCAGCCTAACACTGCCAAAACCACCACTTAAACCATGTCCCTAAGCACCACATCTACCTGTCTTTTAATACCTCCAGGGATGGTGATTCAACCACTCCCCTGGGCAGCCTGTTCCAATGTTTGATAACCCTTTTGGTGAAGACATTTTTCCTAATATCCAGTCAAAACCTCCCCTGGTGCAAGTTAAGGCTTTTTCCTCTTGTCCTATCACTTGTTACTTGGGAGAAGAGGCTGACCACCACCTCCTTTCAGGTAGCTGTAGAGAGTGATAAGGTCTCCCCTAAGGCTCCTTTTCTCCAGGCTAAACAACCCCAAGTCCCTCAGCCTCTCCTCATAAGGCTTGCTCTCCAAATCCCTCACCAACTTCATTGCCCTTCTCTGGACAAACTCCAGCACCTCAATGTCTTTCCTGTAGTGAGAGGCCCAAAACTGAACACAGTATTCAAGGTGGGGTCTTACCAGTGCAGAGAACAGGGGGATGATCACTTCCCTCATCCTGGTCACCACACTATTCCTCATACAGGCCAGGATGCTGTTGGCCTTCTTGGCCACCTGGGCACACTGCTGGCTCGTGCTCAGCCAAATGTCAATCAACACCCCCAGGTCCTTTGCTGCTGTGCAGTTTTCCAGCCACTCCTTCCCAAGCCCGTAGCACTGCATGGGGTTGTTGTCACCCAAGTGCAGGACCCGGCACTTGGCCTTGTTGAATCTCATCCCATTGGCCTCGGCCCATCGATCCAGCCTATCCAGGTCCTTCCAAAGAACCCTCCTACCCTCAAGTGAATCAACACCCACCTAACTTGGTGGTGTCTGCAAACTTACTGAGGGTGCTCTCAATCTCCTTGTCAAGATCATTAATAAAGACATTAAACAGGAGTGGCCCCAACACTGAGCCCTGTGGAACGCTGCCCACCAACTGGATGTAACTCCATTCACCACCACTCTTTGGGCCCGGCCCTCCAGTCAGTTTTTTACCCAGTGAAGAGTACGCCCGTCCAAGCCATGAGCAGCCAGTTTCTCCAGGAGAATGCTGTGGGAAATGATGTTAAAGGCTTTACTAAAGTCTAGGTAGACAACATCTACAGCCTTTCTCTTATGCTATGTCCACTTCACCATGCTCTTCACCATCTATGTTGAAGAAGTTTTACAGTAAGAGTAAATTACCTTTGTGCACTTTTATAATGATGCAGTGGACTTTACCAGAAACAATGACTTTTAGTTACGCAAGTGATGAAAAAGGGGGTATGAAGTCTAATCGATGCGTTCAATAAAAGTGAAATGAGATCCATTTTGCAGTTCAATATGAATATAAATTTTGATACTGAGGAAACACAGGCTGTGATTTTAAAAAATTATTCCCTGCTTTTCTGTGACTTCCCACTGTTGCCCCAAATTGCCTTTTTCCGTAAAGAAAAAAATAAAACAAAATTATTGGAAAAGACCAAGCAAAAAAGGTGAAAAAACCAGACCAGGACAGCTTTTTTGAACTGAAACATAACCATGGCATCATTCATTTCAGCAGAATAGTTTATTGAGTAATAAAAAGCAACATTTCATCCAAATCAGATTATAATTAAGTGAAACACAGTAATTGAGCCCAGCAACTTCTGAAACTTACTCTTCCTTTTGTTTAATGTAAATATCACATAAAGCATCAGCTGGAACAGTTTTCCTTACTAACCTCGTACACCCATCATTTTTCCACTGTTTTGATGGAATAAACAGCATAAACTGTCCTTCAGAACTGGAGATGTGAGAGCTGAGATGCAGTTTCCTTTTTAGAGTGAAATAGGAGACAAACACATTTTTTAGGATTGAATATACTCTATGTTTACAGTAAATATTTCAGTGTAAGATAGAGAACAAAAGTACAAAATAGACTCCAATGAAACGTGCCAAGCGCTTCGTGCTGCTTCAAGTTCTGCTATTTTTTTCTTTTTTTTTAAAAGAACATACCAATTAAGTTGGGAATGGGTATGCCAAAATTTCAACAAATTATCATCACAGAATAAAAACATAAATAGGAGATGTGTGAAGAGAAAGATAGACCTTCAAAAGGTCACTAGAGGAAAGTATAAATAGCAAAAACAATTACATTCTTTCATATTTGTCTTTGGTATTCTCTTATACCAAATGTGCATTTGTGGCGTAATCAATCCAGTAAGGGCTAGTTCCTATCAGATCCCCTTGGGTGAGCCATTGGCTAGCATAGGATAATCCTACCATGTGTACAACTAGAACACCCTCCACCACAAACACAGAAAGAGTTTTACACTGCTTGAACTTTTAAGATGCAAAAGGCTGATACAGCTTACTGCAGTGAACCGCATACTTTGATAAACATTGCTAAGATGCACGAAAGTTGTTTAGAGAATCTCAATATACAAAATGGCCAGGCTTTAAAATAAAATAGAGAAATAAGCAAATGAATGGCCAGGTTCTGTTCTGATTTTTGAAGAAAAGCTTCCAAAGGTTGTAATGAGAGTGAAGATTTCTTGGAATAAAGTGGGCAGGAAATTCATGTTTTGAGATAAACATTATGTATGTGATAGACCAGCACAAAAATCTAGGAACTGACAATTATTTCAAAGAACAGAGCGGAACTTAAAATGTGTGTTGACCTCCTATTGCACCCCTATGTGAATGAATTTTTTCCAAATGAGGCAGATAATACACAGAAATAATTCATGCTTAATGCAGAGTATACCAAAAATTTGCTGGTTTTAATCTAGTGGAAGCTGAATCTCAAGGCAGCTATGTCTTTAAAATAATTGAGGGTTTTTTTAATAATAAAATTATTAATGGGAAGTTGTGAATAATAACTTCAGCGTAAGTTAATCCCTGAGCAGACTTCAAGTGATTTACAATTTATCTTCAATAGTACTTTTTTGTAATGCATAAATAAATGTGAACTAACAAATGGATCCTATATAAACCATAAATTCAGACATTTTAAGTTGAGTCTGTCTTTTGTTGCCTAGTCTTATTGAAATAATTCAATTCTCAGTCATTTTTACAGTCTAATACACTCTGAATGCAAGTATATGATACATACATTTCTCTGCAAAATGATGGCAGCAGTAACTTTTTTGCGTGTAAGTTTTTACCAGTGTAAGATGTTTAGAATAAAGCCTCTATAGTGTTTATAACTACTGTACACACATAGTCTGAATGTTGCTAGACTACAGTTTTGAATAAGGCTGTAATATTATACTCCTGTAGCTTGAACAAAGTACACAATGGGTGCTTTTGTGAGATTTACTGTTATTTCATTCCTTATGGGAATGTAAGTTTCAGGGGTGTAACATATAAGCGTTTTCCTTAATGCAATGGATTTTGCTTCAGTCATTTAAAGAGCTGTCACAAAATAGTTGGGAAGGGATCAGAAAACAATGGTAATTTGCCAATTTAAATGTTTAGCTAGTTTTGCAAAAGTCAGAAGTGGAATGTTCTGCAGGAAAATCCTAAGAATACTAATGCTACAAACTTGTGAGCAGGTCAATTGGTCTAAGAATTTTCATGTTACCTCCTTTTTTTTTATTTACCTATTTTGGGCCAGTTCTTTGGCCCCAGACTGGACAGACACGTTAGCAGTGCTGGCAGAGCAGAGAGGGAAGCGACCTGTAGTAATTGGCCACATAAGGATTTCTTTGGCGAAGAAGTGATGGTGGAGACAGGAGCAGTTTGAAGCCAGGGTGCATAGCCATGAGTCACCGTTCCTCACAGATCTGAAGAGATAGGAAGATTGCTGTTGGGTTCTGGAAATCTTAACCAGGCAGAAAACTTGCACGTGCAGCTGAGCTGAATTGTAACCCGTAGCTTGCAGTAAAGTATGTTTTTATCTCCTCATTCCGAGGTCCTATGATAAGCAAAAGTCTAGCTAGATACAAGGATTAAATGTGGAATTTAATGTTATAAAAAATACCATTAGCATGAATGCCTTTAAGAGCTACAAATAAAAGAAAACATAATGGCTGGAGTCATAGGTTAGAAACTCCAGCTCTTCCTTTCAGGGAGAGTGGTTAGAATTTAAATAAATGCTCTGATTTCTCCCCCCCTCCCCGTCCTATAAAATTTAATTACTTAGAAAATGATAACACTCATCTCCAGTAACATATGCCATCCATATAGTTTGTGATATCTTAAATTAAGGCTTTCTGGAATGTAATGCAGCAACTTGAGCAGAATATACAGTGACAACCTGATCAACTCTAAATAATAACAGGGCTCGAGTGAGAGGTAGGTGTCCAGTTACTGGGGGAATGTGGGTGCCCATGTTTAAGTGCTAGCAAATTTTTGCTAGCAAATGGGTAGCAATTTGAGACGCTTCCTATTTAGGTGGTACAGTTACCACATGTTTACAGTTCCATGGTGAGAGATAGGTAATTGAAAGTTCACAGTTATTACCCACCCAGCAGCAGGCATGCACACCACATCTCATTTTTGTTTAACATGTAAAAAAGAACTGCATTTATAAATGACAAATTCACTAAGTCTTTAACTTTCCTGTTACCCCGGTCAGGTTCTTTGCCAGTTAGATTCACTCTATAGTTTGCTATGCATTTGGTGCATTCTCAAGTAAAATGTATCTCTCTAAATTCTGCTTCATTATGCTCACATGACCTGCTGTTTTCATACTTTGAAATGGGTGGTACTTGGACAAATATATCCTGTCCCATTGAAATGTGGATATGCAAAAGAGTTTTGCTGACTTGATAAACATTTGAAATAATATCTGAATTTCTTAACTTAGTCTATCCTTTAGGGCTTAGCACCGACGACTGTCATTTTATCAAGACACCTCACATCCCTGCCCTAAATGGATTTTTTTCCTTCTTGCTGCTTATAGAAAGGCAATTTGCTTCTAAAACAAATGCAGACTTTTGGTGGGGGAGGGGTGGATATTAGAGTTCTGATCTGTGTCATTTATAACACAGGAGCAGCTTGCACTCAATCATTCTTTCAGTACATTCTACAACTCTTCTTAGAAGACTTGTAAAAACAGCTTTTCTCAAAACATCTTTTGGCATTAAGATTGTGGTGTTCTTTGATGAACGACTGGGGATGCTGTGTTTTGTGAATTTCCTTATGCCAAGAACTATCAGAAAAAGATTAGTACCAGCAGTTGTTAGATGGGCAGATTAGAGAGAATTAAGTGTGTATGGCCTGCTGACAACTATGTGGAATTTCGCTGTGACCATGTGCGGGTTTCCTTTTCCTTTGCTTTGTGCAAACATTCATTAATGTGAACATTTTCGGTGTCTAAAAGTTGTGGAGGAGGTACATGTGGGTTTTTAACAGTAATAGTCTACACTCCTGACAACATGCAATCCTAAAACAGAAATGTTCCCATGTGAGGTAGGTGTTCAATTTTATGGATAAAGTATTGAAAGATGTTTGCAGAAAATCACTTGCAAGCAAATACATTGGCTGAAAATTGTTTTCACAGAACATTTATCAGACCATTTAAAAAGTGAAAATTTAGTGAAAAATCCCTAGCTGTTTGTAAATCATCTGCAAATCATCATTTGCAAACAGGAGTATAACGACTGTGTCAAATGAATTACTGCGATGTTTTTGCTCGCTGCTAGCCAGGTGTACCATAGTTATACAACAGATGTTTGAATTTCTCAAGCTGTGCAGAGGCTTTAAGAGTCAGGCTAGGAGTACCAGGTATGACAGTACTACATGCTATTTTAATATCACCTTACACAGAGTGTTCATGATTTGACTGTCTGTATTGGTTCCCAAACTTGAAGGACTTTGGTTTCCCAGTAACTCTGTAGTGTGATATCATTTGATCAATGAACAATAATGACTCAACATTTAAGGTCTTGTAAATAAGTTTTGCATTATTTTGTGTATTGATTTAGCCAATTATTAAGGATTTGTGAGAGACTGGTTTATGGAATGTCCTTTTGAATTTTCCCGTAGAATGACACAGTGGTCAAGAAGTTATAGATTCGTTAGACTATTCAAACACATCTGACACTGCTTCTCCTGCTAAGATTACATAATAGTTCTCTAATACTTGGTCAATATTGCTCTAAAGAAGGTTGGGAATGCATTGAACTATGTGATTCTTTAAATAGATTATGCAAATCGGCATATATTTTCAATAACTAGTCAATACTAAAACAGCATCTTCCGGGGCACTTGGGTATTTCTGGTACTGCAGTATATTCAGTCAGTGTTACATATAAAGTACAATGGAGATTCTCTTCCTTCAAACAAATTACATCCCTTCTTTTTAATATAGAAAGTATGTTGTTTGTTAATTAACCGAAACATAAGGAGTAGATTTAATTAATTTGTAGCCAATAAGGGCTTGACCATGGAATGGGTTCAGCAGCCTGACCTTTAGTCAGCAAAGTATTTGAATATGCATACATCACTGTAGGAATAGACATTGCCTCACTTAGTACAACTATGTACATGCTAATAGTAAAGCTTGTGTTGAATTGCTTGACTGGCAGTGTTAGAAGCCTATTTTAGTTGAAGTGTGGTATTGCTCCACTATGCTTAAAATCACACACTAATGAAATAGACAACATTACAAAGTGCAAAGTTAGATATCAGAAGGAAAGATGTGTCAGAAGTAGAGGTAATGCACCCTTAATTGAGTCTTCCCGTGTATTTGCATTGTCAGAATAAATCAGATCTGACACTGGGTCCTCAGGAGGAAGTCTTAATTTCTGTAGACTATCCGTTACCATAGAAAAAAGAACATTTGTTCTTTTTTTTAAAGTACTTTGCTTCAAAAACTCAGTCTTACACATTAAATCCTGAAGAACAAATGGCATTCTGATCATGGTTTTAAATAAAAATCAAAAGCCAGCAATAAAATATCAAAAGTATTTCTAAGTGACGTAGGAGTCTACTTAGGGCTTAAATAGGAAATTACATACTTACAGTTAGGCAATGTTACTTAGTCACCTGTCTTCCATTTTAGGTACTTACAGGTAATCTTGAGGTCCTCTCCTTAACAGAGGCTCTTGTCAGGAATTTGGAGGATTTAGATTTTGGATACATGGTGTCTACAGTAGCAGTTAGGCATCACGCAGGTGCCTGAAGCCTTTTGATGATCTCTGTCCAAGTGCTAGTTTGCAGTATGATTTAAATAAACACATACAATACATAAAAGATTCAGCGTCTGGTAGTTACTAAACAGTTTACTCTCCAGTTCACCTTGGGGGGAGCTAAGATGAACCGATGCTGTACAGAACCAGACTGTGAACCCCAGAGGAATGTATGCAGCCTTTCTAGGAAACCACCCGCTTTTCTTCCATTTGGACATGCAGAAGGTCTTTCCTCCTCTGAACACAGGAAATCACGTTCCCTTCTTTTTTTTTCCTTCCAGACAACAGCCTCAAATTCCAATCACTACGGGAACTGGGGTTGTCTATCCTGGTGCTATTACCATGGCGACTACCACGCCATCACCTCAGATGACATCAGATTGCTCGAGCACCTCTGCCAGCCCTGAGCCCAGCATCCCTGTCATTCAGAGCACTTATGGTATGAAGACGGACAGCGGAAGCCTTGCTGGAAATGAAATGATAAATGGAGAGGATGAAATAGAAATGTACGAGGACTATGAGGATGATCCCAAATCAGACTATAGTAGTGAAAATGAAGCCCATGAGGCAGTCAGTGCCAACTGAGGAGTGTTCACAGAATTAAAGTACTCAGACTCATTTGGGTTTTTTGGGGTTTTTTTTGAACAAAAGTTCTTAAAGAGCCTGCATGCATGTGTGGCTCCTACAGTTACATCAGCAGAATGGTCTTAAATGTTTCTTAACGTGTGAGACAGATTGTTTCCCTAATTTTTCATGAACTTGGGTTTTTTGTTTTTGTTTTTGTTTTTTTTTAATTTAGATGAAGACATATATTAAATATCAGACATCAGGACTTGAAAACTTATATGAATCAATAGCTGTCTTACAAGTCTTACCTTTTGTCTTTTTCCTTTTGGATGCTGATAAAGGTTTAAGTTACTGTTTTAGATGGGGGTTATACATTCTCACTCAGGTATGCTGTGCCAGCCTACAGGTTGTGAATGTGTTTTTATTCTGGATTATTTTAGAAAACAAAAACTGCAGATTTCATATTGTGAAACAGAACAAGTCCGCAAGTGTGCACATCTGTGCATCATAGCTCGTCTTTAAAAGATAGTCTCTGAATTCCATTTTTTTCCATATGTATAGCTGAACTTCTGATGTGCCAAACTTTTCATAACTTTTGAATCTTAACATTTAAAAAAAAGTCTTAAAGGAGACACTGTAAAGTCTTAGACAATCCTTTGGCATCTTAAAAAAATTATATATAAAACCTAATTTTTTCCAGAATATGGTAAAGTACTCAGGAATCTGGAGACAGGATATTCTTAAGTAGTGAACATGGTTGCCATAGTGCATGTGCCCAATTGCTTTTGCCTCTTGATGTGCCATTAGTGTGAAATTTTAAGTAAGCACAAAAGAGCGATCACCAGCTATGGACGGGCCTGTCTTAGCAGTGTGAGGCCACCTCTGATTACATTCTTTACCCCTTTGCTTTTAACCCTTGCATTCAGTCTTAACACATTTTCTCTTAAATAATTTATTCATTCCAGAATGTCAAGGGTCCAAATACTTAATATTTATTTTTAAAAGTACTGTTGGTGGCATTACACTTACAATTCCTTATTGATATTTTAAAGAGCCCCTTCTTTCTCCTCCCCTAAATTACACAGGTATATGAAAATAAAAGTGCACCTGCTACTAAAATGACCGTGACATTTATGAATGAGAAATTCAGTTGTTCCTGTAACACTGTAAGTTCAAGGAGCACGTGGAAACACTCTGCTATATGTAATGCAAAATAAAGTGAGTACATACAGTACAAATATTCCCCAAAAATTGTGTTTATAGCTATAAACCTCTATACTTAGACAGCAAAGGCAGATGTAAAATCCAAACTGCATGTAGAGTCCACCATGATGAATTTTTAGGGCCTGTAGAATCCTGCAGTGAATCACGGCTCTGTACATCATGTTCCTGTTGTCACCTGAAGGAACTGTTTGCTACCTTAAGTATTTATGCAGTGATTTATATGTGAGGGTCGTAGTGGGGGAGGGAAGGCCACACAAATATCTGACTTGCTAAGCTGGGAAAACAGTGCATCAAAAATATTTATTGAATATTAGTCATGTGGGAGTGTGAGCCAGATCTTGACGAATGCTTGTCAAGTGCTTTGGGATCTTTGGATGTAAGGTGCTATAGAAACTAAAATTTTTATTTGTATTACTACTAGGAACAATGCAATTGCTAGAGAAAATTCTGGGAAATATACAAGAGAGAGAGATTCAAAGATTGTGAATTTATTAAATTTCAGAGACAGAGAAGAAATTGCCTTTATTTTTTTCCCTCACATTCCACCCCTGTTCACAAATACATCACTGTATATATATGCAGATCCAAAGGGCCTGATGAATACATGTGCAGAAGTTCCTCAACTCCCTCAGCTTTTATCTTGAATCGGATATGTTCAGCAGATTGGCGATAAATTCAGACTCGGGCTGAGAGGTATGAGTGGGCCTAGAACAGCTCCTCTTGACGTCTGTGGGAATCTTCCCAGGGAGCTGAACGGGCTTTGTTTAGGGCCCAGACAATGAAAGAAGTAGAGTGTTAATGCTGGCTATCCTCATGCTATCATCCTATCGTGCAGAAATGCATGTGAGGTGCAATGACAAGATGTAAGCAGTCATTTTCCTCAAACCCCCACCAATACCTATTTGAGCAGAGATAGCCATTGTTGCCACTGTAGGAATCACATTTCAATGTGCGAGAACAACCCCCAAGACAAAGAAGATTGTTCAATTTACAGGACAATTTATAAAGATAATCGCATAGAAACACAATGGTCAAATTTCTCTGACCATTTTGTAATTTGGAACAAAATGCTATATTTTTAATATTTATTTAAATGTGTTCTGAGTCCATGTCTACTAAGCAATAAACTGGTCTAGCCAAGACTTTAAAGGCATATGCTGTGTCGTTAGCTGGTGAGCGCCCTCTTTAAGCTGGCTAAGGTACTGATGGAAAGTGGGTTTTGTTCTTATAATTGCTTGGGAATTTGAACTGTTTTTAATACATTCAGCTCAGTTTGGGGGGAGGATACCATTATTTTCTAAAAAAATGACTATTTATTAATGTCTTACATAATTCTCCAGTTAGAAGTATCTCTCCCTCCCCCCGTATCACTTTCTTTCTCTCTTGCTCTCTTTTTTTCTGGTTTTGTTGCATAGGTAGAATGCTGTATTGCTAGCATTGTATTTTATGTAATTATTTTTTTTTGCACAAAGGCAAACATTTAGATTAGTTGGTTAATTTTTTTAAAATTTTATGACCATGCCAAAATAATATTCTGCAGGCTTGTGGAGAACAAAGGACTGTTCTTTAGGACTGAAACTTGATTTTGCTTGTAGTACAAAAAAACACACACACTCACAGATGTTGTTTCGTAAGTGTTATAAGCACTGGATATAAATGGTATTTTTTATCACTTCTGACTAATGTGAAACTGTTGTACGAAAACTACATGAACAAAAGTCATCTGTTTCGACTCGTGTGGGCCTGCCTCACAGTTGCCGGATTTGAGTCATTTTTATGTCTTGTTATTTCATTTATTTATGCAAAATACGTGTATGTATGAACACTTTGTTTTAGCTCCAGCCCTGCCTCAATGCTGATGCTCTGTATGTTCAAGCCACATTCTTGAAAATGACTGGCTGTTCAGGAATCACCAGCTGGTAAAAATTGCATTTATTGGCTGGGGGAGTGGGAGGAACATATTTGAATCTGAATTGTGCATATGAGCA
Organism: Vanellus vanellus; assembly: GCF_965231255.1. Classification (NCBI taxonomy): domain Eukaryota; kingdom Metazoa; phylum Chordata; class Aves; order Charadriiformes; family Charadriidae; genus Vanellus; species Vanellus vanellus. The sequence goes on along the minus strand of NC_138911.1, from coordinate 14,745,891 downwards.
TTTTATTCTATTTATTAGCCGACATTGGCTCTAAAATGTCAGTGGAAATCAAGGAAGGACAATCAAAAGGATAAAACCCAACATTTTAACTTTATTAATTGGAGCTCAAAACAAAGTTTTTGATGAATTTACCATCTCATTTTAGATTTTTTTTAAATTGTGTAAATATAACATAGGAAATAGAATTTTATTTTTTGTTCATGGATACTTAGTGAAGTATAAGTTATGTATTTACTTTTGTTCTATATCAGTGTATGTTGGTCCATATTAAATGCTGACAAGTCACTGTACCTCATGTAGATGCTGAATTTACACCCGCAGTGTGAGCGCAGTATTGTGGACCTGTAGCTGGGACAGCAAGATGCCTCACTTGTGCTCTCACTGATTTTTAATAGCATATTCCACAAACACAAAATACTTTCTTCTTTTTTAGAAAGTCGATACATTAAATATAACAAATTTCTGATACATTTGATAGGAAACAGTCTTCTGAATCCAAGTAAAACCAATGAGGTATTTTACTTCTTAACAAGAACGGCATTTGGAAGTCAAAAGCATATCCTTGGAAAGATTATCATGACTAAGATGACCCTTGCAATGCAGTCAAGACTTAATAACATTAAACCTTTATTTTCTACATTCATTAATTCACGTTATTGTCATATTAGGCTATAATACCAGGGGAAATTGGTCAGACAATACACAAAGAGGACTTGTGGAATTGCTTTTTAAGCGTGGTGTTTGAGCCCCCCCTTAATAACTCTGACTGAAAAAAGTAACGACTCCATTCAGGTAATGCACAAATATAGTAATGCTATTTTCTCTGTCAACAGACAGTTTATTTCATTAACAAATACAATATATTTTCTTTTGGGAAAATTATAAAATACTTATTTTGAAGAGAAAAACACTCCCGAAACAGTCTGATACCAGTTAGAATAGTTCCCATCGTATTTCATGAGATGCAAGATAAAAGTCTTAACAGAAACAGAACTGCTTTCCAGGGTTCAGGTTTACATGGAGAAATGACTCTTACAAAGTGGCCCGATTCTGGTCTGCCTGTATGTTTGGGTATCACCATTTAGATTGCGAAACCGCCTGCTGAGAATACACGGGATCACAATGTGCTCCTAAATCAGTGTACTGAGGTGCAGCGTGAGGCAGGGGGAGGGCAAAAGATGGGATTGCTCTGGGATGGGAATGCAAAACAAACAGCAGCATTAGTCACAATAAACATGATACCCCGTGCAAAGTGTACAGCAGTCAGCTGTGGGCAGTTCCTGCTTTGAGTACAAACACAACCACCTCCCAATGCAATCTTAAACATAGTCCTCTCTCTGGGTTGGCTTTCTGGTTTTGTTTTTTGATCATATCAAAGGCATGGCATTTCACAATCAGTTACTAGCAAAACATACTACAAAATTAACACCCCCATCCTCCCCCAGCAAAACACTTACCTACCTGCTTAATGTTAAGCATGTTAGTACTTCCATGGCGGTCGTGAGGACCAGTAAAGCGCTGGCGTTAAGCAGGGCAAACTTTGCTGAGCCGGGGCCATAGTGCGAACAACTGCACTGGAGATGCAGCCAGCAGAATGTATGATAGAGTTCTTCATGTTTTTATGAGAAGTTAATGAATGGGCTTGGACCCTTGGTGTTTTGCATGCTTTTTGAAGATTCAAGTTGGCACTTAAGCATGTTCTTTTAAAAGAATAATACTATATGACCTCATTTGATCTTTTACAAAACACTTACTCCTTTTCCTTTAAAAAACTTCCCCCAAAACTTTTTTTTTAATATAACCCATTAATATCTGTGATTTTTCTCAGTTCAAACTACATTTTTGATATACTGTAATGTCCTGCTACAGAAGGGAAAAAAATGTATATGCAAATATATTTCATTTTAATTCATCGCCCTTTTTTAACTACCAGATTTGTTGGAAATGGTGACAAAGAAGTATTCTGAGATTTCACACGCTGGGTAAAAAGGGGGTGGGCTGGGGCGAACTGGGCTAAAGGAAAACTTATCAAATTGGTATTTATGGCAATATGAAAGCTATAAAGCAACTTAGTGACATGGCTTGCTTTGTAATTTCCGCTTTCTAAAAACCACAAGTGAGGTCCTTGGTGCTCTTGGAGTATGGGGAATGTGCAAATATTTAACTGTTTGTATGCTGCACATTGCAGACCTGCTAGTGTGCATTCTCCGTTTGTCTTCCTTTGTCATTTGTGTTTTGCTTTCTAGAAAGCAACGTTTTTTTTCCTTGTACCCTTCTTCAGCTTGTAGCAAACTAGAATGCTTAGCATTTATGTTCATTCATTATTGTATTTCCCATGTAAAAATTTTTTTATTACATTAAGACAAGCTTATAAGCTGTTACTACATAACTTATCTTACTGTAACTCTTATTTCCTGACATTGTAATTTGTTTGTGATGTATATTGTGAGATTGTACTCTATGTTAATTTAATCAGCACAATTCACTGACATGCTGGACTGACATGCTAGCTGCTGTTTCAAATTGTAAAGTTTGTGTAGAGCTGTTGGGACAACTGAGACTCTCTTGTCAAGGTACTATGCTTTGATTCCTATAGCAACACTGTGGGTGCAGCTCTTGACGGCGAGGGCTGCTCGTTGGACACCCACTGGCTAACTTAATGGGCAGGTTTTCTTTGTAGAAATTCTATATACAATGCAGGTACCTACCTGGGCCCATGGCCGGTAATTATTTGGGCGTTTAGAGGAAAAACTAGTGTCTATTGCTGCTTTGAATATGTTTTAAAGTCTGAAAATGTAAATAGTTTATCAAAAAAATCTTGTACAGTCCAGTGTAAAGTTTTTAAATGAACTTAAAGGTTGCCATCACATCTCACACTCTCCTCTTGATACAGTAAAAAAAAAGAAAAAAGTTTGCTAAGGATACTGATTTAAAAAAAAAATCTGTTCTCAATTTAAAAAAGAGAATAGTTATTCTTAGCTCTGCTTCATTGCATAAACAGACTTCTTGGATTTTGTTGTGCAGTATTGACGTGAGGTAAATTAAATATTAAATAATCTTTCAGTGGTACTTTTAAGAGTCTTCTCCTCCTCTGCCTCAGTTATTAATGGAAAAGACAAAATTGAAAGACACTGTCCATATACAGTATATTCTGGTGTATGTTGGCACCTTACCTACATGTTTCGGGTGGGGGGGATTTTTTTTTATTTTTTTTTTTTTTTTGCACAAGGTGCTTTCCTGATATGTTAAACATGTCATCCTTGGGTGATACAGTATATGCCATGATAGGGGTTTAGACCCCTCAGGGGAGTGTCTATAAGACTGCCTATTTATGCTCATTTACCTCAAGACTGTCCTCTCTACCCTTAATCTATTCACCATCACTCCATCTTTTGTACTGCTGTTGACACTTACAAATTAAAGATAAATTTTGTTTTATGAGATGTGTGTGTGACTTCTTCTGTGCATACCTTATTATTCCTTTGACGCTAGCATTAAAGATTGACCATGATGAGCTGATGGACAGGAAAACACAACTCAGCCTGCTCAGCTGGCCTCCTTTAAGTTTAGCAACTGAATCTTCCAGCTCTTGGGTTTCCCCCATGCCTTTCCCTTCTACAAAGGCATTTATCAGCCTCTGAAATCCATTAACACCATATGCTGTAGAAGACACGCATGATCACCAACCTAGTTTGATAATATTCACTGGGTACCGTCAATTTTGTAAGCAGGAAGTGCTGCTGGTAGCAACATAATCTCAGAAGATTTTTATTGAGTAGAAATGAGACAAAACAGTTCTCATGTTTCTTCTTTCTTTGCCTTCCCCCTTTCCACTGCATATAACATTAAAGAAACTAACCTAAGTTGACAACAAAAAAAAAATAGAGTTGACATATTGCCATGTCTGTAAACTGCTGCTATTTGTGTATTATGATTGGCTTTTGACTTAGTAATTAGTCATGGTTCTCAAAGGAAAAGAAAAAATTATATTGAAGTGTACCGTACAATAATGTAACAGAACATTTTGATTGTGCATTACATGAGATTTCAGCCTAGTTTCAGTTATTGCACAAACCACCCTGAAACATCTAAGTGGGAAAGAATCCTTACTTCCCTGGAGAGAGCATCATACATGAAATGATTAAAAATGACATACTGCATTATGAAGCTATCTGATTAAATATTTCAGGGTCAAAAGGGGATGTAAGGAAGTTGCTGACCAACCTGTTATAATGGATAAATACAGTAATACATAAATACTAACTTGTGCAATTTAAGCTTTGATTTCCGGTAAGCAATCAACTAGTTAGTTAAATGGTAACATTAAAGTGGTCTTGAGGAGAAGGCAGCAAAAACCCTGTATTTCTGCTACTGAATCTACAACAGTTCAACAAAATGTGACAATGGCTATATCGTAAGTTCGAAAAACAGAATTAGGCACTAGGTCACAGTCAGTCCAATTTACGTTACTGAGGTAAAAGGTACCTGGAGATGAAGCGCTGTGTCATTGGGCCTGAATTTTACTTTCATACAATACATTTGAAATGGGGTCCAATGCTCTGCTGCTGTATTTTCATATTGCTCCACTTAAGTCAAATTATTCCACCCAAATTTTAGCTTTTTCTCTGTTTTCCCCTTACCACATGACTTTTCTCCTTCTCTTGCTGGAATCTGTAGCTGCAAATAACGATCAGTAAAATGGGAAACACTGATGATGTCTGTTGGGTTGTTACACAGGTACAATAAAAAGCAAGCTGAGGAACGGCATACAAAAAGTCACCGCTTCCCGCAGCAGTAAGAGACAAAATGTTTATTTGATACCTCTAGAAGTCAATCTAAAAAAATATGCACAAATCACCACGCAGGACAGGGTGCTGTCTCCACACATCCAACAATCTTCTGGAGAAGGTAGTATGTTGGAGGCTGCAGAGCAGCACGCACATTGTTCCTGGTGCCCAGAGGAGTAGTGTGCCCAAGACAGACTGGTGGCCATGCACAGACACCATATGGTTTCCTTCCCTGAAGGACAGTACCTCTGACCAACTCGATCATGCCGGCTTCCCTGCGCTAGCCTTGTTGTCACTCTAAATGACCATTGTAGCCTTCAGAAATTTTACTACTAATAATGTATGCATCGGGTCACTGCAAGGGAAAGACAGCACAGTGCTGGATGAGTAATAAATAAGCCTCTTGGCCTCCTAAGTTACTGTTGTTGTTGCAGTCATCACAGGAAAGATCTACTGCACTGGAAGGCAAGCCACTTCTCTGGCACCAAACGAGCAACACAGCACACCCAAGATGAGAGCTGAGGCGCTCCTGCTGCTCCGGTCCGTTCTCCTTTCCTGGGACGTGTTCCTCCCTCTGGCTGCGCACTGAAATGCAGCCTCAGAACACAAACTCCACTCGGCAGCTGCAGTGGCAGGTTCCTTGGGAGCCCTTAGGACTCACTGCAGTCAGTTTTCAGGATTACAAGGTTTGGCGCGATGGTCTGTCTCCCCACTGTTTACTTGCACTGGGATTTTCCTGTGGCAATTAATTGCTACCACAGTAACTCAAAAGCAGCAGCTCGCATGGGATTGGGGGGTGGGAAGAAAAATCGTAGTTGATTTATTTCTTTAATATATGGTTTACAATAGAAAATATGAGCTCCAGGTTGTGTCTCTGAGCAGTTAATGACCAGCTGGGTTAAGGGCCTTCAAATACCACCATTGGTCATTAACTGCCAGGAAGTATCCCTCCTGTCATCTATTATTGCTTAATTGTATCAAGACCCACTACAGTGGAGGACTGTTAAATCTGCAGATTAATTGGAATCTGACCCTTAGTAGTTTTAATAATATCAAGGCCGTTGCAGGTTAGCATTTGGGTTCTTGACATGACAGTCCATAACAAATTTCTTCAGAGTTGTTCTGCTTTATATTAATGCCTGTTGGATGATTGACACAGTAAAACATAATTGCCCTATTGAAATCACTGTGGTCAGTTGTATTAAGAACTACTTAGGGACACTTTAATTTACTTTGACACCACAGACTTTAAAAGCTTCTGTACTTGCATTAAAACCTACTTAGAGGTCTGGTTGCTGTTGTAGCTCATCAGCCAAGGATCACTCAGTAAGAAAAAAAGGTAATTATTAGAGCTTTAAATAATTCTCCTCAAATAATCAAATTACAAAAGAAAAGTGTATTGATTATCTGGGTATTTTTTGTCACTCCTGGTTAATTAGCTACTAGCAGGACGTATGAAGAAACCAATTAATCATTTTAAATTAGGTTTCAAAAATGGGATATAAGATCCAAACCTGTAAATGTGCAGTACAAAAACCCCTGACTCTTGCATGACTTCCACAATATCCAGCTTTAATTTTATGAATGAGGTACCTTACACGTCAGACACACGACTAAGCTCCTTTTAAGTCAGGCCACACAGGGTTGTATTTGGAAATCAGGAAATATAAATATTGTGCTCTGATCCACAGCCATGCAGCGGGACCCTACTCCGAAAGACACTACAGTCAGCAAGCGGAAAGGCATCTCTGCCACCAAGACCCTACAATGTCTTTACAGTTACTGCATGTTCTCAACTAATTCGTCACGAACAACCTACAAAATTGAAAACACAGCAATTGTCCTACCAGGTTAGATTACCAGTCCACCAAGCCCGGCAGTTTTATGTTCAACAGTAGCTAACGAGAGCATCTGAGCCAGGCCAACATCTGCAGCTTGTTCTCATATTCCTCAGCATCGACAGTCATTGTGTGGGGCTGCTAATGGATACAGCCCTTTCCTAGTCAGGAACATGGTATGATATTTTGGTAGACGAAGTGACTGGGAGAAAATTAGCAATTAAATTTGGAGCCTGATCTTTCAGTGATGGGCCTGGGTGGGGAGTTTTGCAACTGCCCTATTTATTCTGTTCAGTGGAAGAAAATCAGAGAATCACAACAGTCAGTCAGTGTACAACTGAATTGCCAAGTCCACCATATGATCTAAAATATACAGGATGCTAAACTTCTCTGATTTTTTGCAGAATCTGGCTAAAACTTAACAGACTTAATTCAAAAAATCTGGAGATCATCAATTGTAATGATCAAATTACTCAATCACAATGAAATATCTTTTATTCAAACATCAGGAAATCCACACTTGATGCAAGACTTAGTTAATTCCACTAGAATAGCTGCAGCTGCTGGAAAACCAAAGGGTAAGTGCTAGAGAGGGGAAAAAGAAATCCCCTGAAACCCACTCACCCACCCAAAAAGAAATGCAAGTCTTTTGCCACATGTGGCGAGATCATGCAGGAAAAGGGGGTTTTGGAAAAACCTTTAGGTACAATCTACCTATTTTGAGGAATGTGACTAGCAAGCTTTTCTAGTTTTGACAACTACAATATGGTTTGAAAGAAAGAGTGGGGGATCATTGGTGTATACAGTCTTACCCATAAAGCTTCTCCTGTGGAGCCCACAAAATCCACCTAACGCTGCTTTGATATTGTGTGACTCCAACTACAGGAGAAAAGCACTAGATATCCTAGCAGGTTTAGGTTATTTTAAGGGAAAAAGGGCTTATTTCAAGGAAAACACCTAAGTATGAATATTCACATTATGCTATTTCACTGAGCTGCAGTAAAGAATGGCATCACTTCGCTTCTCCCATGCATACGTGTGTGTTATGCGTGTGTAATAGTTTATAAAAGATTAATGGCTCTTTTATCATATGATACATTGTTTAATGACCATTTTCTATATTTGCCATTTATTATTTAAGGTGGGCCTCTAAAATTACAACAACGTGAGATTACATAATTATTAGAAACCCCCAGCTCTTCCCAGCCCTTCCAGTGGGGAAGACTGTGAGGGTGAGCAGCAATACCCCACACTTCAGCCAAGGTGCAAAGCAACACCTGTCGCTCCTTACTACCCCTTTCTTATCCCAACATATGGCAGAACGCTTCTTCCTGAGATGCTGCCCAGCAATTCACAAATTCATAGGCGCGGGATTTCGGGGCTGTCGCGACTGAGCACCCACCACCGCCGCTCTGGAGTTTTTTGCAGCGTACCGAAGGGTGAGCACCTGCCCGGGCCTGGCTGAGCAGCGGCCGCCGCGCAGCCCGCGCGCCTCCTTCACCGCCGCAGGCGCCGCTCAGCCTCCTTCCTCACCCCCGCCTGCCCCGCGCGCGCCGTTAGTAACGGCCGTCCAACGGCCCGGCGCGCGCCCTGGGCGCGGAGCCGTTAGCTAACGGCCAACCGACGGCCCCGGCCGACCGCCGGCGCAGCGGGGCTGAGGGCAGCGGCCGCCGGCGTCCCCGTTCCCCCCCGCCACCGCTCCGGCCGGGTAAGGGCTGCCGCCCCTCCGGACCTCCATCTCCCCCACGGGCTCCCCACCCGCGGTTGGGCCCTCTGGGCGTCCCTGCTGGCCTGCCGCACCCCGACCTCCGGCGGGGGAAGGGGAGGGGGGGGCGGGAAATATACTCCTCTGTCCTCTCCCAACTTCTGGCACCCTCCCAACATCTCCAGTCCTCGAATGGGTTGAGCACTGGGCTTATTTTGATCTGAGGGGAAGCAGGCAGCGGTTAAAGCATTTACACCATCACATCCGCCGTGGGTGCTGGGTGGCTGGAGCTGTGGGCAGCCTCCTGGGATGGGCTGGGGAGGGGTGTGAGGAGCGCGGATCGAGTATTGTGACTCTCACGGTTCTGCTGGAAGCAGAAGTGCTTTCAGAAAGACCTCAGAATGGGTATAGGAAAGCTTAGTTTTTCTTCCTTGTGTAATTCAGTAGTCACGAGCTACAAACGGTCAGAGAAAATTTGATGCCTCATCTTACAACTTTAAATTTTGACTCAGCTTCTGTTTTTTCCTACTACAGCCTTTACTGCTGAGGAATTTGCCTTAAACGTATCTGTTTGCCTTCAATAGGATCCAGAGGCTGTTGATGATGTAGTCTGAGCAGAATAGCTGTGGGTCCTCCCCCTAAGGCTCCACCACACAAGTGATTCTTGTTAGGCTGAGCTGATGCAAAGGGCCAAATGGGCTGTGTCCCCAGCTGGCGCAAATTTCTGATCTCATGTGACAAACCTTGCCTGGGTGAAGAAAGGTCAGAGTTACCTGAAGGCTCATAATTTGTAGTGTTTGTTCTGGCATCCTCACAGTAGAAGAAGGAAAAGGTAGAGGTTGGAGGATATTCTTATGTTTTCTTCAGCGTTCTCTGAAGTTTAATGGAAAAAAAACCAACCCAAAAGGAAAGGAGAACTCTAGTGTAACTGAGCGAGCTTGGTAGGTAAGTTTGGAAAATTATAAGGCTGTGATGAAGAATGTAGAAGAGCTCCCCAGCATTGTCTTTTGATCATTTGTGTGATGAGAGCAAGGGTGGAGCTACAAAAATATGTTGTTTGGTCAACATCTCATGGTATAAAGGACAGCAAATGATTTTAAATTATCTGGTTACTCTTTTTCAGATACCAGGCTGCTTCTTTGAAGTTCTGAGTACATCCTGCTCCCACTCGTGTCACAGGAGGTGGACAGTTGGTTCAGTGCTTGGCAGTAAGTGCACAGTATTTTTCCTGATACAATCTTAGGATTCATATTAGGTGTTATATGCCTCTGACAATGATACATAAAGCTACCTTCCCTGATTTAATCCCTCCCTAAAAATCTTTAGACTTGATCATGCTTAAAGACAGTACACACTTCTTTTACAATGTTTTGATTTATATACTGCAAGGAGTTTGTGATTGAATTGCAAACGAAATAGATCAGACAGTGTGCAGTCTTAAGATGCTTGTAAGAATCGCAGGTTGTGAAGGACTTCAAATTGGTTCAGTTATTTATTCATTTTTAAGAGGATGAAATAGTGGATTTCCACAACAAGAAGACCATGCATGGAAACAGTCTGGATTCCGTTATTGCCCAAACTTCAAAGACAATGAAGTTCTGAAACGAGCCTAAACCATTTTGAAATAATGAGAAGAAAAATCGTGTTTGCTTTCTCTTTTGAGAATGCTACTCCCATGTGAGGGATAAAAGTAAGCATTAAATAGCTCATATAGAGAAATACAAAATTTGCTACCTTTTCTTAAAGCTTTGTGCAAAACATGCATCTCAGCTATATTTGGAATCGTAGCAATCACTAAAGCATCTTAAAATTTTGAAATTTTCTGTCTTATACTTGCTTATCTTCCCTCACACACTTGCTTTTAATGTCTGAACACTTAAAATTCAGGCATCATAGATCATGCTTTCCATCTCTCCTCATTTACTTCTGACAGCTTAACCTGCAATTTATTGCAAAGATTGCACCTATAAGTGAAACAGGATCAGACCTTAATTTGATCTGCTATTTATCCGTTGTGTTAATTGTAGCCACAGGGTTGTATTAAGAAAGTCAAAAAGTACCACTTGTAACTACGGAGTGGCTCTCACCTTTTAAATGGAAAAACACTCATTTTCCAGAAAAAAAAAAAAAAAGGAAAAAAAAATAGTTATGAGCTAAATGAAGAAGGCAGAAGGGTTTCTGCTTTTCCATTTTTAATGTAATTAGTATAATATCGCACCCAAAATGTAGCTGTCTGGGTGCAAGCCTGTTCCTAGCTTTTACTGCTGTTGGAGGGAACAGATGCGTAATTTCTTACACTTTTGTTTGTTTGTTTTTTTTTAAACTGCAAATGGGGTTCTTGTTAGGCTAATGGATGTTGGGATTTTTACCTCATGTTAATCAGGAATTTCATCGGCTTGTATTTCTGAATGATGCATTCTTCTTATGCTTGCTTCTTTTCCTTGCAATGCAAGAAAGAAGACAATAATTTACAGTACAAATGACTGAAAAATAGAATTGAAAAATTGCTAAGAGAAATTCTAGTCCTACAACAGCCACCGCAGTGGTAAATTCCTGGTGCCCCAGAAGGCTTTGACTGAGGGGTCTGTGTTATGCCTCACAGTGCCCACTGAAAATAAGGCACCAAGCTTAAGAATGGTAAATTAAGAGGAAAAATCCCACCTTAAATGTCTTTCAGGGCAGACGCAGAAACAGAGGTATGTAAATTCCACTGAAATGGAATAGGTTTAGAAGTACCTAATTCTCTTAGGCCCCTTTGAAAATCCTACCCTTAAGATGCTTGATGTTACTGGAAAATGAACAAGAAACACTCTCAGTTCTCGGCTGCTGGGAGTGGCTTTTCTTAGCTTGCAGTGTTTCTCCTTCCTTTCACAGAGCACAAAGCTGTGCTACGTACTGAGGTCTAAGGCTGCTTGATGACTTCGGAGAGTTACCTTAAGCCTGATACTTTCTATGTCACAAAAGCAAAAAATTCTGGTAAATTATTAGTTTATCAATAATGAGTTGAAGCTGCACACTACAGTGAATTGTGACAGAATACTAGAAATGGGAACTCGTTCTCACTTTCTTCTTTTTCATAAAATGTCATTTTTTTTCTGTTATTCCTTTTATAGTTTCTTTAAAGATAAACATGCCAGCTAATCTGTGGATAATGTGGATGCTAGAGAATTAGAATGAGAACTGCTGCTCCTGCCTTCCCACCCTGTTAAAGATTGGTTTAGCGGGACTACCTCTCACATTACAGCAAAAGTGGGAATTCTTAGGGTTGGGGTTTGTTTGTGTGGGTTTTTGTTTTTGTTTTTTTTTAATTATTTTTGCCCCTCTTCCAGTCCTGTGTTTTCAATATGAAAAATCTGACTGGAAAGTTCTGGATGATGAGCAAACAAGCTAGCAGCACCACCAGTGGCTTGGGACTGTCTTGTAGCTTGGTTGACTTCACCAAAGCCAGCTGCCGTGGCAAATCCAAGGCAGGATGTGTGTGAGGCAGGGCCCAAGTACCTGCATTGTTCTCAAGCAACGAAGAATAGCAAGGCTTTCATCGGCATTGATTGCAAGTAGCACAGTCCTTGACTTTATCTTGCTGGTACAGGGATTTGCTTCGTGGTATTGAGAGGCAGTACAGACCTAGTACGTTAAAGTACAGGGGAGCTCAAGCTCTCCTTGCCCTATTACGTTGACAGCCTTTCAGGAAGAAGAAAACCCTCTCAATCTGTCTGTGTGCTGCCCAGGTGGACGTGAATGAGCAAGAAGACACCTGGAGAACTGAAGTGTTGCCACAGGTGTCTCAAATGTCTATTTAGCAAAGAACTCCCCTTCTTGGACGGCTCCACTGGTCCACACATGGATTTCATAAACACAAACATGTTAAGAAGGTATTACACCTGTTTTATAGGAAAGAGGTAGTGGGAGAACTCTGCTTTTTGCTCTTGTGGAAGGAGGGTTTACATCTGCGAAGCTACAAGCACTCACAACACCTCACACTGCTGTTTCTGAAACCTGTGGCATCCTAGGTGAGCTCTCTGTCCTTAGTTTGTTCAGTTTGTTAATATGGCTATATAAAGAAAGAGGTGGTGTAAACTGGTGCTGTTAATATTCTGTCCATCTGGTTATTGGACTTCTTTTCCTCAGTAAATTGGTTTATTGGGTTATTTTATTCTGCTTTCTTCATAATAGAGCATAATGACACCTGTTTCTTTTATTATTCTTTACTAATTAGAAATACATGTGAAAGTAGGGTTTCTTCAAAGTCGTGAAGCATTTCAAAGTAATATGGAACTGAGCTTGTCCAAAGAAATGCTCCTCTGATTTTAAATGTGAAGGCAATAGCACTTCTACAGGTATGTGTTGTGGTGGTGAAGTTCAACACAACTCATAATCAAATGCGGGGGAAATTTGTCTTTGATATTATGTGGAGATTTTCTGATGACCTTTGAAAATTTCCTTTCTTTTGGTTTATGAGCTTAAAAATTATGCGTGTAATACCAGTTGGAAAAAGAATTTGTTTTGTTCATGAGTTGTGAATACTTTCAAGAAAACTTGTAGTTTGCACTCCAAAAATAAGATTTTTGTCCAGCTTCCAGCAGACACTGATGGACCTCTCTTTCATGACTAGAAACTAAGGCTCAGGCCACAAATTCCGGCCATGCTAAAATTCCTGCAAGACCTTAATTAGAATCCAGTAAGATTCCTGAAGGGGAGGGAACTCTTGCCCTAAAATGCTGATCCTAACAACTGGATGTTTTGTGAAGTTAGTTTGCTAGTGCACAGCACCCTCCACCCATTCCTTTTCTGTCTCTTTTGGTCTGGGTGGGTTATGACAAGACTATGTGGGGCAAGGTATGTTAAGTCTAGAGAGAAGATGTAAGCATAGCCTGATTTCCTTGTGCTAGTGTCATGGGAGGGCAGTTTTCCTGGCTCCTTGTGTTGAATCATCCATTTTAAAAAAAAAAAAAAAAAAAAAAAAAAAAAAAAAAAAAAAAGGATAGAGAAAGATTCAAGGATGTGGGTGACAGTCTAGACAGTCTATAGAAAACAATGCTGGCAACCTTTAAGGTTACCACAGCTTGCCCATTTTTGATTGTGAACACTTGAGATAATTATGCCCTCCTTACCATGTCTTGTGCCAGATTGGTATCTCTCAATGATTTCTGACAGCTTCTCAAGGGAACTTTTCTGGGTGGGGAACTTCTTCCTGTCTAGAAGGCAACAGAGAGCTTACCTGGTTATCTGGAATGACACATTATTGATGTGGCGGTGCTATTTTATGCTGGTGGCAACTACAGCAGCATGTGATTAGTCTGGTTCTCAAGTATAATGTGAACATTGAGAAATAAGTGGAAAAGAGAGCTGGAGCTACCATTAGCTCTTTTACAAGACTAGATAAAGATGTACATAAGGAATATGCGTTTCCAGCCCCCTGGTGTCAATGGACAGATGTTAATAACCGTTTTCTACAACACTGAGTTCTGTACCCTTTCCTGCTGGCCAAAAAAGGCACTGGCATCAAGGATGTGGTATGTCTAGTACTTGTTTTTGAATATAAGTGCTAAGAAGCCTGTCTGGCACTGTATTATATAATATGCTGTTCCAGGCTACAGTCCACACAATGTGTATGTTGTACTAAAGATCCTTGAAAGCACATATTGGGGTTTTCTTTTTAAATATCACCTACAGGTATATGCTATTTCTGGAGACATGCTTCTATGTCGGGACATAGAACAGTGCTGCGCTGCACAATACCATGTTGTTTTCTGCATGACAGTATAGGGTCACTCTTGCTACCCTGCATGTGGTTGAGTTGATTGCTTGATTAGAGATCAGAAGGGGAGTTTTGGCAAGGATGTAATAGCAGAAATCTGAAGAACGCTTGCCTTTTTGAGACTTAGCTTTAGGTGAACTCTAACTGGTCTTTATCTGTCTTTTTGGACCTTGCTCTTTTTATGCATTTATCTAACAACAACAAAAAACTGTTGTGATGTCCTCTATTCTGAGTCAGTCAACACGGTACAAGGGACTCTCCATCTGCTGTTGCCCATATATAGAATTTATGGTCACTTTGACATACAATTATAGAGCGCTAATGAATTGAGTGATGATTAAGAGAGATGTGCCTGCAGAGAGGTGGCAGACAAAAATTAATGGTTATTTCTTAACTCTGCCTACCCTCTCTATTCCCCACTCTGGTTTGCTGAATGGTTCTATTTGAGCTGATGTCTTTAATGCTTACAGCCCAAAGGTGTTTTTTTGTTGGGTTGTGTTTGTTGGTTTTTTTTTTTTCCTCCTTAAGGAAGAAAATTGGTTCCTTATGTTCTGTACATTAAGCTTCCTTAACATTTTTTTCAACATGCATAAAATTACAGCTCTCTAGAGAGAATGAAATACCACATTGCACATTGTAATACCGCACCCAATCGCTTGCTTCTTCTCTCTGCTGCCAAACCTTCCAAAAATCATAACATAGCATTAATACATTTACGGGCACTGGTTTTCCATGCTTGATACAAAGTAAAAATATAACTGAGTAACCAGCCATAAAAATAAGCGACGTCTGTTTGTGGTGGATAAATACAATTCTGGGGAATAAAAACGTACCTTTGCCTTGAATTTGCTGTCTACAAAGAATTAGAGTGGAGGAGAGATTTGATGTGTGAGGACTGATTTTAACACTGCCATCCCGTGTGTGGCTATGGAATTACACTAGATTATAGATGGTGAACTAGCACCCCTGAGAGAGTTGAAAAGATGACATCAAATTTGATAGTTGAAGCAGATTTTTTAATAGTAAATGGTACCTAATATAAACCAAAAGATGGAAAAAGATTATTCCTAGGTCATCACTCTGTATTGTAAACTTGAAGCACAGTGCTGTGTTTGGATATATGAATGTTTGTAAACCAATGAGAAACACAACAGTCCATAAACCTGATGTTCTGTTTTTCACTTTTTGCTTGATTTGCATTGTTAAAGCAAAATGCCTTCTCTGAGTGCCAGTTGTGGAGCAGACTATGCAAATCATCTTTTTTGTCTCCATTGCTTTTGCAATGAAGCAGCACCGTGTGTTAAACGATTTGCTTTCTCCCTGACAAGCTGTTCCCAAGGAAGCATAGATGTGGTTGTGGAGCTTGTCTTCAGCTACATCTCTGAGATGAGGTGCTCAGCGTATTAAAATGACGTTGTGCTTTGTGGCTCAGCAAGACGGATCCCAGCTCTGCTCCGAATAAGTCATTTACTCTGTTATTGCACGCTCCCACTATATTGTGCATACTGTTTTTTCCACTCCCATTTTAATGTTTTTCTTTCTAACATTTTCCTTCCCTCAAGCTCTCTCGCCATCCCTGCTAACCTGCATGCCCTACCCTACTCTACATGTACCTCTCGCTGGCAATCCTGAGCTCCAGTTTAGCTCATCTTTTCTCTTACCCTTCCAGGACTTTGCTGTTACTTGTGTCTGTGCCCCTCTCCTCATCCCTTCCTGCTGTTATTTCCTCTCTCCACCTTCACTTTGCATGGTCTATGTGATGTCAGCTAGCTGGGAGTATACCCGGAATTAGGTAGAGGAAGGTAAAGGAAAGAAGTCTCTAGATGGTTCTGTTTCCAGTACTTGGGCAGGGGCGGGAAAGGACTGGGGGAGTAAAGTATTGAGAACTCGGTTCTGGTGAGCTCCTGTTCATTTTGAGTCGTGTCAGCAGGGGACATTGCTACAATAACAAGAAGTCATTAGCTACCTTGTTTTATATCTATTGAATAGGACGCAATTTTTACAGGAAAATTTGTTGTGACTTCTCCTTTCTCCCCCTCTCCCTTTGCCACAAAATGATTTGGAGAAGGGATGGGATGGCAAATATTTAAGAAGCTATTTTAAAAGTGTTTTTTGTTCTTTTCATCAACTTTTTCCCTGTCCTCTTGCCAGCATGTGCAGTAAGTTCCCGTCCCTGAGAGTTTACACCAAAACCACAGTTTGAACGAGGCTGTACATAATGGGCGTCTCTGTTAGTTCCCGCCAACTGAAGCTCCCAGCAGTAGATGGAAAATTAGACATACACCGCTGCACAATAAATCTTATTGTAATTCACCCAGCTAGCATCGCCGCGAACAGGCCTTGAAAAATGCGTCGTGTGTGCTTGAAATCATACTTGTGCTCCTGCCATTAAAGAACAAAAAAAAAACCCTCGTAAAAAAAAAAAAAAAGTTTCATTTACTTTTTTGTTATAAAATACTTTTTACTGGTGCCAGCTGGAAGGAAAATGACCCAGTTAGATCTCAAAATTATGATGTAGCTTTAAGTGCTATGTTTAGATTAACTGCCAAAATGTTAGTATAAAGTGGTAGGTGTTTGTGCTGCAGATAATAACTAATGTACTGTTGGTCAAGATAGGCCACTGTTCTGTTATTATTGTATGGATCTTATGACTAAACATTGGAGCAAGCCTAGTGGAACAACAATATTTTACTGTGCCTGGAATACTAGCTTGTCAGAACTTAATTGGGGTGCCAAAAGTCTAATGAATCAGATGGGGAAGATGTCTTTTTTTCTGTGTGCTGATATTTCTGATTTGTATTTCTTTCTCTAAAATGAACTGTATTTGTTTTATGTATTTCCTGGCAAGTATTGTCTCAAATACAAGCAGATCCCTCTGATTGTCAGATGATTATGGTCTTCCAAAGGCAGTGAAAATGTTTTGGGTTTTGGTTGTGTTTTTTTTTTTCCCCTATGCTTGTGAGACTGGGTTAAATGTGTTGTATACTTTAAAGGACCTGGCTTACAAGGAAAAATCAAGGTTAAAAGCACTTCAGAACTCAAGTTGTGCTGATGTGTATGACCTTTGGGCCCAGAATTAGCTATTTTTACTCTGTTGATATAAAACATTAACCTCAGTTGAATGCTTCTTGCAAGAAATGAAAACAAAACTGTGATGTTTAAATACACAATCTAGATGTACCTACATCAGTCGCCATGAAAAAGTCAACATTTGCTAACAGACACCACATGGTGGATTCTGTGGTACTGCAGCTATTTTTTTGAGTAGCAGGGGAAGTACCTGTGGGAGAGGAAACATCTGAAATATCTTGAATATACACGAGCTCCCAACCCGTCTTCTGTTGTCATCAGTCCACGCTTCTGATTTCCCCAACTCCCTTCTCTTCCCTGTTTTGCTGTATCCCAGGCAATAACCATGACTAGATATTGTTCGTTAATATTAGGTACCTGTTGTCTTGCCGCTGCTCATAACTCCTGTGTTGCTGCTGGGTAGAAAGATTCGGTAAATTATACTGTTATACCAGCTGCAATGATGACCATTGTATTGGACTTCTTGTTTTGTTTGTTTTGTTTTGTTTTTTAAATGAGGGAGAGATTAGGTTGAACCAAAATGAGAAATACTTGTACATGTTTCTTGGTCCAGTTCTGTCTCAGAGTTGAGCTGATCTCAATGTTGTATTTGGTCTTGCTTTTCATAGCAGATAGGACTTCTAAATACAATTTGGGACTATTTGCAGAAAAGGGGTGTTTAGAATAACCTCTAACTCTTGGCTGGTCCTAGGCTAATGGACAGAAATGCCATCTTCACCTTGCTTAGAGAAACAGCTGATTTCCAGGGGACGTGTAAATAGCAATGCTGTCTAGCAACTTGCTGAAAATTGCTTCATTTTCCAAAGCTTTGTTTTTGACACCATTTTAAAGAAGAATATTGCCAACAACATAACCAGGATAAATTTTTCTATTCAGAATGTACACTAAACTTGCTTTGTTCTTCGAAAACTAACTTTCAAATGAATTTTCTGTTGTTTGTGTAAAATCCGGTACAAAAGTTCTGCAGCTACAGTACACAATTGAGAGGTGATTGATGGGTTAATATTTATGCTCTGCTTCAACTGAAGTTAATAAGATACTCGCTGTTTTAATGTCTGTGGTTTCAAGAATGTATAGAGAATAACTGGCGATGTTTCAAATAGGGGAAGTAGTGTACTTCAAATAATGCTATTACATTGATCTTTTTGCGGTAATGTTTTCCTTAACATTCAGAATGACCAAAAATTTATGTAAAATCTTCTGGCTGCCAAATTAAAAGAACAGTGGAACTCTTCCCAGAGTCGTATTACTGTATATTTGGAAGAAGGCTATCTGAATGCAGCATGGTGTAAAATGGTTATGAGTAGAAATACAGGTTAAAACTCCTTCACATCTATATTCCTATTGAGGACGTCTGTTTTGTGGACTACTTTCCTTTGTTGGAGTACTAACATTTTAAGACTCACTAAGTTTTGAGTCTTCTCAATTGGGAATGTTGTAGCCAGTGGTGTTTTGAATTCACTAAGACCTATAATATTTGTTTAACGTGTTTTCCTAATCCACCCAATCTAATGTAAAATACACTTCAAGTTTTATTGCAAGTCCTCCTGCTTAAATTCATAGAATGAGAACTTAACATCTTAGCCTTTACCGTACCAGGAAGTGATCAGTGGAATGCTTTAGAAAGCAAACACTGTTTATTTTAATTTGCTACTCCAATTAGAGTGTTCAATAAGAAAATACTTTTGATTATAATATAGATGCTAAAAATATGATATTACTCTTTTTCAAACTAAGATGTTTAAAATAGCACTTTGGAAATACAAAAGTTTCTACTACTTTTTTTGAAAGATGTAGCAGAAATATTTGCATATGTGTACAGCATTGAGCAACAGGGACAGTAACACCCAGCTGGCACAGGGGACTGAATGGTTAGAGTAAAATGGCGTAAGGATATTGAAGCTCTGTTTTCTACAGAGGTTTGTAGCAGAAGAGGATCTGATGAATTGACCAACACAGGACTTCTAAATACACCTTTGAACTGCTTCCAGAAATGTGACAGAATGTGAATCCCAGTCTAGCAAAATGTGATAGAAAGGGTGCAGTCTGAAAATGAACCTTTGGATTTTCAGGTTGTCTGCTGAAGTCCAGATTCCCCAAATGTGAAGCCTCGTATCCTCCTTGTTTCTACCGGCATCACCTCTCAGGAGTGGGTCTGAATTGATACTAGCATACTTCTATCACTATGCTGTTTTTTTTGGTACATGGTTTAAGATGGCTGAACAACGCAGCTTTTGTTCAGTCTTACCTGAGGGTTAAATTCTTAATTGAAAGATTGAGATTTTGTGTGTTTGTTTATATTTGCTGTGTAGGAGGTATAAGACGAAACCTCAACTATCAAAGTTTAATGCTGTTTGGTATTTACTTGTTTTTTTTAGTAATGCGAACCTTTCTGAGGAATTAAAAAGATTAGCTTTGGGGGTTTTTTGTTTGGTCGGTTTGGTTTGGGTTTTTTTTTTTTTTTTTGCTTGGGTTCTTTTCTTTTTTGACCCAGGGCATGTGAGTGGTACTCTCTGTACTTTATTTGTCTGACAATTATTGTAGTTTGATACTGTATTTTTTCTAAGTGTTGCAGAAGTTGCCAGGCCAAAACCTTGACTATTAATAGCTCTAGGTTTGTTGAGATGGGAATGGCATCCAGTCCTGCCAAGAAACAGCTGAGTATCTGGGAGTTTGAGACACATACATATTTTTCTTTTCCTTAGTGAATGTGTAGTATCCAAAAGGAAGAGTGGGGGTTAAGAATTATATGAGTACAGGTACCTCTCTTGGTAAGATTTGTGCTCTTGTAAATGCCACATATTCTGCAAAACTCCCCTGTAGACAACACACAATGTTTCCATTAACTGCAGCGGCCTTAGAATCTGTACCATAAATAAAAACACTGTGTATTCATCTCCTGTTCAGAGCATATAGGATGAACATGGGGGGGGGGGGGGGGGGAAATTGTTAAGGAAATACTATGTAGAGTGATAGCTACAGAAAGCTACAGCTATAGTTGCATTTCTTTCTAGTCTAGGGACAGAACATGTAGTTATATTCTACCAAAAGTTAAGTTACTTCCTAATTATGTCAGAGTTTGTCTTTATTTCTGGGCAGCAAAGCAATCCAAGCCAAAACACTGTGTCCAAACAATCTTCAGCTTTAGGAATATTTAAAATCCAAACTTCATTCGTATCTGAAATGCCTCCAGATCCTAATTGTGTGGAGTTGAACCCCTTTCTCTTATGATTAGCTTGCTAGTATAAATTGTAATGATAATTTATCTCAATTGCTGACATGCTTGCGATCTTCAAATATTCCCCGTAATTTCTCTGGGATAATGAAATCATGTTTTGGATGTCCAATGATGCTATCTCAGGTGTCCTTAAAATTAAATACTGAAAGTTGGATTTGGCTATGTCATTCCCATGGGTGATGAGTAAAGGGATGTTGTGGTCACAGTGACCAGCATTACTGATGGGGGCGCTGCGTGGGTTAGCACCGAAAGCAGCTGTCTGTTGCCTGACTACTCCAGCTACTGGACACTCGAAACTTTACAGCTGTAATCATACACCTTAGAAAACCACAAGGTTGCTGCTGGAACTGGACATTTTAATTGTTCTTTTACAGACCTAAGAGCCTGCTTTGAATCTCCTGCACTAGGTGTTTTACTTAGAGATGTATACTGGGGATTCTGTTGGGTCCTACCATTCGTTTCAGTTTTAGGAGGTGCATGTTGTCCTGAGTTGCATGCTGTGCTGATTAAGCTGCACACTTCACTAATCAAGCTGCAAAGTTAAGTAGGTGAAATTTAATACACTCTACTAATCAAGCTGCATTCTTTGTTGAGAAAGCTGAATATTTTAAATGTAGAGATTTTTTTATGTACTTTGGTAACTGGCTTGGAGGCCTCTTATTGCCTATGTACATGGCTAGCAAAAAGCCACCAGCAGCTATTCCGTTACTGACAATGGAAGGAATGTGAGCTTTCACTTTGATACTTGTTCCAGTAGAGCTTAGGGAAGAAGTAATCAAAATTAGCCCTAGTGAGCAAATGACACTATTTCTCTTTGATAAGTCTCATTGAATTACACTGGAACACATTCCTACCATAGCAGGTCCTACCAATAGCAAGGGTGCATATGACTTTTGCACCTCAATTTGGTCTGCAGGTTTCTCATAGAAGTAACTGATCCCTAAAGCCCTCTCATGATGATTATTGTTCTCATTCAGATAATCTTAATTCAGTTTTAATTCTGAACTCTTCCTTCAGTGCATCTCACTCATGTCTCTAAACTAATTGACAAAGGTAGAAGAATGGCAGTTTTGTCTCTTCCTCTCTTGCCAATAACAGGTAGAACATACTGGGAAAGATATGAAACTATGGAGGAATAAACAGTTGCTGCAGAAAGTTTGGTAGCAGCATTAGTCAGCACTAGGGCTGAACAATTTACAGGGAGCCAATGTAACAAGAAACACTGCATTCTAACTAGTTTAGAGAATAATGGTGGAGTGTGCAATTAAGGATGCTAAGATACCTTATTTTTTTTAAAGAGGGCAAAGTGAAGCATACAGGTAGGAAGTGAAGTTGAAGGTGGAAGAGAGGAGAAAGAGAATAAATACTGAAAACTCAAGTAATTCCACAAATTTCTACTCTGCATCTGCATTTAGATGGGCCAGTAGGTATCCTGTCTGTTGCAAATTCACACGTTCTAGCCTTGGTGGTCTTCTGAGTCTAATCTAGGGGTAAATTCTTCCTCTGTTTGCAAAATGCTGATGAACTTGTTTACATGTATTGCAGTGAAGAATTGATTCCTTTGGTCTGAATCAAGCCTCTTTCTGCCATTTTATTTGCTTCACTCTGGATTTTAACATAGGGACGCCTGTGGTCAACAGTATGCAGTGGCATCCTTCCCCGAGGAAAGATTTCAGTCTGTGTGTTTCAGCAGCTTAAAAAATGGCATAAGAGGAATATTGGCTATTTGAAAGAATGCCTGTGATTGCTGCTGTCCATGTGGAAACAAGGTGTGTAAAGTAAAACCTCCAGTCAAGAAAGGCTTAAAAGCAAACAAACAAACAAACAACAACAACAAAAAAAACCCAACAAACCCAAAAAACCCCGAGAACTGGTTGGTGTGAAAAGAGACCTTGCAGGTAGCTTCAATGTAGAGTGCTATTAGAAAGCAAGCAGTTGTATAGAAGGGTTGGGGGTTTAGTTTCAATTGTTTGGAAATGTCTTTCGCTTTGTTCAGTCTGCATGGACTGCAACCCACTCATCTTCAATTCAGCAGTTTGTTTTATATCATTATGTTTATGTCTGTTAGTTTTTGACTTAGATCCTTTGCATCTAACTAATGGCATAGTTTGATCTTAAGGCCATTGGTAATTGAGCAAGTTGACTTTTTTTTCTGGTTGCTCATTGTGGAGCAGTATGAACTGTCTCAAGGGGCATAGCATTGTCGTACTCTTTGGCTCAGAGTGATTACTGAACACTGTCTTCCTGTCAACTTTTACCTAGTCTTTATTCTTTTGTTGGGGTATATGCAAGGAAAGATGAGGGATATGTGACTGTAAGGAAGGTATAACTGCAGCTTCTAAATACTAGTTAATGTCTGCTGTGAAACTGCTGACTTTCCAAGCTATCAACATAACACTTTCCACACACACAAAACATTGTAGTTCATTTGTTAACAAACTTACTGAGATGTCCTCTAGCTTTACAGTAAATTGGTAAAATACTGTATTACACTTACTAAGAACAACCAGGTGCCAAAAATTATTAAAATTAAATTGGACTGCTCAACAATAATAAATAGAACATAGTACAATACAATGGCTGCAGTGTGTTATGGGGTTTTTCTTTTGCTTTGTTCACTAACTGATTTGCTCAAACTAGGTTTCCATGTTAGTGAGAAATAATCAGTTCTACTGCAACTTTAAAATTTTGATTGGTGACCAATGCTGAATGTAATGTGCTGCCAGCTCTGTAGAGCAGGGGCATCCTGTTGGGTATGTACAGCATAGGTGTACATGGTGTGCACAATAGAGATCTGATCCAAAACTGAATTTTTGAATGTTCAACAGGTATTAATACAGGTGGCCAGTTGCATAAGAAAACTAGACACGGATTTAACATGCTCTTTCTCTTTTAGGCTTTCAAAGTAGGAATTCCTGTTGTGAGAATTTATTTCTTTTTAAAGGACCAAATGCCTATGGGAGTTTAGTTTGAAAGTTAGTTTCCTAGTATGCTTCATAAATTTAAACTGAAAATTATGAAAATGTCCATTGCGTACCACACAGCGTCAGTGTAAAGCCTTAAAGAGTAAGTAAATTCCATAAGATGTAAATTCCACTTGGTAGTGTGCAAGCTGATTACGGCTCAACATTTACATAGGCTCTTTAATTAAGAGTAAAGGTCAATAGGTTAAATAAGTAACTTAATCAGAAAATTATGCAGAAGTGCCACAAATCAAACACATTATACAACCCTTGAGATCGATACGGTATGCAAATCGATCAGTAAAGTATATACCGTATGACTTCAAGTACTGAAACATGCAGTGTGATATTGCAAACACAATAGTTTATAGAGTTTGTCTCAGTTGATGGCTCAGCATTTATTTATTTATTTATTTTTCAATTGCACCTTGCCTTTGTCATGCATAGTGTTCGATTCCCAAGTAACTGTTTTAGCTCATCTTTAGTGTTATACAAAGCTATGAGCAAAGTTGTTTGGATGATTGAGTAAAGCAGAGGTTTCAAAGCATGCGTGATGTTGTATAATCACCAAGGTTACACAAGGGGCAGGGAAAGGCAACAAGACTTCTTTAACTAGTAAGTTAGGGTGTAAGCCCTCTAGAATATCAAAGGAGCAGGGTCCAGATTCTCTTTTCTGCTGTGGTTTGCTCGGCACAAGGAAGGAGGAGGGGACTGATTTATGGCTCCTTCATTCTACTGGTTCATCTGTGCCAGCTCTGACCACACCATAGGGTAGGGAGCTGCCTCCTCTTATGAGAATTGAGGCGAGCCGAAGTGCGGTATGTTCCCACCACAAGCCTTCCCTGTCCCTGTTTGTTTGGCAGGACGTGAGGAGTTAGGATCAGATGTTCAGCATGTGGAGGTGGATGTAATTCCCAGCACCTCTGTGGACCTATGCCAGCCACCTTCCTTTTCTTTTGGGCATACTTTGCTATTTGTTGAAGTCTTGTTCTGCCCCTGTTCTGGAACAGGTGGCTGTTGCATGTAAGACATGCATCTTACATTCTTGTGCTACCACTGGGTTTGATGCCATGGGTACTAATCAAGGGGAAGGCCAACAAGGCAGATATCACAGTGGGAGTTTGTTACAGATCGCCCAATCAGGAAGATGAGGCTGATGAAATACTCTATAAGCAGATGGGAGAGGTTTCATGATTGCTACCTCTTGTTCTCGTGGGGGACTTCAGCTTCCCAGATGTGTGCTGGGAATACAATACAGCAGAGAGGCAACAGTCCCAGAGGTTCTTGGAGTGTGTGGGAGATGACTTCCTGACATAGCTGGTGAAGAAGCCAACTAGAGAGGGTTGCCGCCTGGACCTGTAGGAGATGTAATGGTTGGGGGCTGTCTTGGCCATAGCGATCATGAAATAATAGGTTTTGATTCTTGTTGAAGTAAGGAGGGCGGTTAGCAGAAGTGCCACCTTGGACTTCTGTAGGGCAGACTTTGGCCTGTTCAAGGAGACTGATTGGCGGAGTCCTTTGGGAGGCCATCCTGAAGGGCAAAGGAGTCCAGGAAGGTTGGGCACTCCTCAAGAAGGAAGTCTTAAATGCGCAGGAACAGGCCATCTCCATGTCCTGAAAGACGGGCCGGCAGGGTAGAAGACTGGTCTGGCTGAATGAAGAGCTTTGGCTGGAACTCAGGAACAAAAGGAGAGCTTATGGCCTTTGGAAAAGGGGGCAGGCCACTCAGGAGGACTACAAAGATGCAGTGAAGCTATGCAGGGAGAAAATTAGAAGGGCCAAAGCCCAACCAGGACTCAATCTGGCTATTGCTGTAAAAGACAATAAAAAATGCTTTATAAATACGTTAACAACAAAAGGAGGACGAGGGAGAATCTTCCTCCTTTATTAGATGCAGAGGGAAAGACAGTGAATAAGGATGAGGAAAAGGCTGAGGTACTTAACTCCTCCTTTGCCTGAGTCTTTAATAGCGGGCTAGTGGTTTGCTGGGTTTCCAGCCCTTTGAGCTGGAAGATAGGGATGGAGAACAGAATAAGACCTCCGTAATCCAAGAGGAAATGGTTAGTGACCCGCTGCACCACCTACACATACGTAAGTCTATGGGGCCAGATGGGTTACCACCTAAGAGTGCTGAAGGACTTGGTGGATGTGCTCACCAGACCACTCTTCATAATTTATCAGCAGTCCTGGCTAACTGGAGAGGTCCCAGTGGACTGGAGATTAGCAGATGTGACAGCCATCTACAAGAAGGGTGGGAAGAATGATCAGGGGAACTACAGACCTGTCAGTCTGACCTCAGTGCTGGGGAAGGTTATGGAGCAGATCATCTTGAGTGCCATTACATACTATTTTCAGGACAACCAGATGATCAGGCTCAGTGAACACAGGTTCACGAAGGGCAGGTACTGCTTAACAAATCTGAGGTCCTTCTATGACAAGGTGACCCGCTTGGTGGATGAGGGAAAGACCGTGGATGTTATTTACCTGGACTTCAGTAAAGCCTTTGATACTGTTCCCCACAGAATTCTCATGAAAAAACTGGCTACCCAAGGCTTGGACAGGTGTACACTCTGCTGGATCGAACACTGGCTAGATGGCCAGGCCCAGAGAGTGGTGGTGAGTGAAGTTAAATCCAGTTGGTGGCAGGTCACAAGTGGTATT
This sequence comes from Vanellus vanellus, assembly GCF_965231255.1. NCBI lineage: Eukaryota > Metazoa > Chordata > Aves > Charadriiformes > Charadriidae > Vanellus > Vanellus vanellus. Next base: position 14,719,851 of record NC_138911.1, on the reverse strand, counting down.
CCACAGGGCTCAGTGTTGGGGCCACTCCTGTTTAATGTCTTTATTAATGATCTTGACAAGGAGATTGAGAGCACCCTCAGTAAGTTTGCAGACACCACCAAGTTAGGTGGGAGTGTTGATCCACTTGAGGGTAGGAGGGCTCTTTGGAAGGACCTGGATAGGCTGGATCGATGGGCCGAGGCCAATGGGATGAGATTCAACAAGGCCAAGTGCCGAGTCCTGCACTTGGGTGACAACAACCCCATGCAGTGCTACGGGCTTGGGAAAGAGTGGCTGGAAAGCTGCACAGCAGCAAAGGACCTGGGGGTGTTGATTGACATTTGGCTGAACATGAGCCAGCAGTGTGCCCAGGTGGCCAAGAAGGCCAACAGCATCCTGGCCTGTATGAGGAATAGTGTGGTGACCAGGACCAGAGGAGTGATTGTCCCACTGTACTTGGCACTGGTGGGACCGCACCTTGAGTACTGCATTTGATTTTGGGTGCTGCAGTATAAGAAGGACATTGAGGTGCTGGAGTTTGTCCAGAGAAGTGCAGCGAAGCTGGTGAAGGGTCTTGGGAAGAAGCCTTATGAGGAGCGGCTGAGGGACTTGGGGTTGTTTAGTCTGAAGAAAATGAGGCTCAGGGGAGACCTTATCGCTCTCTGCAACAACCTGAAAGGAGGTTGTAGGCAGGTGCGTGTTGGTCTCTTCTCACAAGTTACAATCAATAGGACAAGAGGAAATGGCTTCCAAGTTGTGCCAGGGGAGGTTTAGGTTAGACACTAGGAAAAACTTCTACACTGAAAGGGTTGTCAAAGACTGGGACAGGCTGCTCAGGGAAGTGGTAGAATCGCCATCCTTGGATGTATTTAAAAGCTGTCTAGATATGGTGCTCAGAGACATGGTTTAGAAGTGGGCCTGGTAGGGTTCGATAATGGTTGGACTTGATGATCTTAAAGTTCTTTTCCAGCCATAATGATTCTATGACTCTGTGTTGCAATAGGAGGCCATTGCAGCAGTTTTGAGGGTTGTCCAGGTTCAGAAAAACCTATACTGTTCTGAAGGATTGGAATTGTGTTTCATAATCAGATATTTGTAAGTGCTAATTTTTCAACTGGTGGGAGCAATTTTTGTCACCTGGTGGGATGCAGCAGGTTTTTATTGCATACCAATCTGTTATCAAGTCAGAAATGCATTGAGGTCAGAAGTTCTGCACCTCTTCAGCAGAAAAGGCAGGGGTACAGCACTTCTGGGGAGGGGAGGGGGAAAAAAAAACCCCACACCTAAACCCCCAAACAAACAAAATAACAGCTATGGGAATTATTTGACTGTCCACACAGCAAATATGCAGACTGATTGCATTTAGTTGGAACCATGTTCACACAATGTCTTTTTGAACTTTTCCACGTAGTTTTTGAAAGTAGCCAGAGTTGTTATGGGAATAAAGCAGATGGTAATCCCCTCCTCCTGTAATCACAGTATCATGGGCTCCTTGGCCAAGGAGCCAAGGTTTCCTGCCCATAAGCACAAATACAAAAGTCATTGGCCTTTAGCAGTGGAAGTGATAGACACTCTTGTGCCAAGTGGCATTCTGTTGTGTCTCTCTTTTCTTTTTCCCTTCCACTTCTTTTGTTTGTCTGAAAAAGCCATGGCTGAATGTATTCTAAGTGGCTGCATTGTTGCTAAGGCTCATTGTGGGAGCCAACTCAGTAATACAGTATTACTGAGACAGAGGGTACTGAAGCTATTTTTTTTTATCTCCCTGATCTACAGAAATGACACTTCTGTGTTTGTCTTTCTGTCCTTTTGCCCGTTTCTGTTCTTTCAGTGCCTTTTTTTTGTTTTCAGGTTATATGGTCTGTTATGTAGTCACTATTCTTTATTTTGTTTAAGTTGTAAGTAGTTTAACCAGGTAGATTAATTTCTATGACTATTTTGGCAGGTTCTTACATAAGTGTTTCTAGAAATCTGAGCTTAAACTGCTATTTTAAGTTGTAGGTTACCTCTGTCTTTATATTAAGATTTCTGCTTAGTAAATAAACTAATCACATTATCACATTTTACCAATACTCTTGTTATTTATGCTGTGGGTAGAGGCTGCATCAGCACTGAAATTTTAGGATGTTTTCATGATATAAGTTCTAGACTCTGTGGTTTGAACTGAACCTTTCTGGTGTGTGTTGTTTTTTTGTTGTTTTTTTTTATGCAAAGGGTCAAAATTCTAACCACATCTCTGCTTGTAAGCACCTTCCACAGCAGTGAGTGTTTTAAATATGTAGGAAACCTTGCAAGTGCTTACTAGATTTCAGTAATTCTCTTGTGCAGTTGTACTGTGTTTTGCTAGAGAGATGTGCCTGCAAACATCACTTGTGATTTACCTTTGTTACCTTGGGTGTTTTCCATATACCTGATTTTAAAAAAACCTAAATGAAATTAGGAAAAAATAAGACATTGTCCTGAGAAGTTTCCTGCAATCAAACAGATGAAAGTAAAGATGAGGGGGGAAAAGGGGACTGATACAAATTAGATAAAGAACTGAAATCGTAAGAAATGGGTGAAACGTGCTATACTCAATGTATATCACAGCTCTTAGCTAAAATAAATTGTAACTGGAAAAATTTCAAGTCCCCATGGCTGTGAAACTAGTACAGCATTGAGCTTGGTTTACTAAACTGTGGCTGGCATATTGGCTGAATGCTTCTGGCCTGGCCTATTGTGTATGCTGTTAGTGCACTTCTACTGGCGTTCAAACTGTTTCCCGTGTGTCTGTGTGAACTGCAATCGCACCTTTACAGGCACTGTAAACACAGTTTTGCTTCACTAAATAGTGAATTAAACAGTCTAAAGGATTTGGTTGGGAAGAACAGGCTCTTCTGTCAGCTGCTACTGCTTCACTTACTACTTTTCTTCAATTATCTTTAATTTTGGAGGCAAGGTGATTTCTTTTCTCCCTCTCTGTTTCTCTCCCTTTTTTCCTTTTTTGTTGTTGTCTGTGAATATCTCAAAAGGAGATCTGAATGTGATGTGAATCTTAGAAATGAAAAAGTTAGTAGGAAGAAATGCATATTGAGTGTATTTCAAATCTCACAATTTCTAGTTCATTCTCATGATTTGATAATGGTCTGGCTTAAAATTTCTAAATGTTTGTGTTTGGCAATGCTAGATTTCATTGATAATATATTAAAATTTATAGCAGAATTTCCCAGCATCTGGTTGGAGGAAGTTCCATCTCCCGTCTAGCTATGCGCATATTAAGACACTGGCAAAATGTGTAAGATCTTCTATAACAGCACCCTCTTGTCACTCACTACTTAATCTTGACAAACTTAAAACTGTGTGTGTTGTTCATATGTCTCTTGGTAAATTTCATAAAGATACAATGATTTTCAAGCTTAAAACAAAATTCAAAACTAGGCAATCTTTCACATTTTCTGTGGTTTTGCTGCATATATTTGGTAGGGCTCAAGGAGTATTAGGAATCGAGTAGAATGACTTACCATAAATATCTGCTTTCAAAGTGTAATGGACTTCATCCAAACCTACTCATAGCAGTCACCATCAGAATCCTTCTCCTTGCATCTCTTCCCCATATAAAAGCTTCGAGTTAAACTCTTGTGTAAGGTTTACTATATTTTTGTCATAAACTTGTTGCCTGACTATTGGCTTTGCTAGTTAAGAGGAATGAGGGGGGAGGAGAGCACCGCTTTGACATCTTAGCATGTGATGCTTGCTGCTCCGAGGGCCTCGGAAATGACCAATGAAGGAGCATAGCCCTCCTAAGCTACTCCTCTTTGCATGTGTGCAAGCTCATACAGCGAGTGACTTTGCACCTGTGTGACACTTTATTTACGTAAAATGCACTCACTCTTTGTATGAGCCCATTTTTCATTTCAACTGATTTTTAACTTACAAATCTTTAATGTTTATTGCATAGCCACATTTTAAAGTCCTCATGTTTTTGCTTTGCTGTAGGTTCCATAGAATGAATTGCTTTGGTTTTCATTACCAAGAGAAACTAGAATCAATAAACCTCTCAATGTCATTCAGTCTACATATAATTTTACTAGGAAGGGCTGTGTGGAAGGAACTGCATCTCCATGCTGAAAATGTTCTATTTAAAAGGTTGCACTGGGACAATGAGTAAAACTAATATTTTAATGGATGACATCTATATTGTTTAACCAGTGTAACTCACGTTTCTGTTACTAATCTAAATTCTGAAGCCCACCAGAAGAATGCAAGTGTGTTGCATTATGTAAATGATGTATAGGGTTCGTATTGTCAAGGAAAAAACCCCAAATAGATATCGAATTGCGAACCCCAAGGCAAGGATCACCAGCTGTCCTTGAGTTCCATAAAGTAGTTGCTAACAGGAGCAGTTCACGTGATTCTCTACACTACTACCACTTCTTAACTCTTCCAATGCACGAATCTCTTATTGAACAGAAATAAAAATACTTAAGTTAGCATTTCAAAGCCTGCGTTTCTTTTAAAAGTGAAAGAAAAGTAGCACATTTTTGTAAATCTGTGGGGTTTTTATGGTTATTAAGCTAATACACTTTAGGCTATTTGGTCACATTAGTAACTGAAAAATGCAGTAAGAACATGAATGTGTTATCACAGCTGATCTGTAATACTTCAGGTGTGTGAGATACAGTATACCTCATTATTATTTAGCCCCCTGAGGTATACTACAGTCTTCACAGAAGACACCATCCTTGATAAATAGCGAGCGATTATCATCTCAAGCTCTGGTCCTGCAATTTACTATAGGAGCAGTACTTCCATCTGTGCAGAGCCTTAACTGCTTCAAGGTTTCAGTCATATAAAGAGCAGGAGGATGCCTGGCTTCAATAGTCCTTTGTTCTCGCCTAGATCCCTATCTTGGTAGAGCTTCTTCTGTGCTCCGGGCCTGTGACTAAGCCATGAAACAATTGGCAAACATGGCTCTGTAAAGGGATCTGGGAGTTGCTGCAGGGAGATGGGTGCATGTAGGTTTTGATAGTTGTGTTTGTGCATCCTCCCTTGCTGCAAAAAGGAATAGTGGAGTTTTTTGTCACAATCAGCTTGAGTTCCATTTTTTTAAGAAATAGTGTACTGTATTTAATGAGGACCCATGTAATCAGGACACCTGTGTTCCCAGTGTGTTGCCCAGGGAACCAATTTACCCTAATGACAGTGAATGACATTTACTGCTGCTTAGACTAGTGCTTAATTTAAACAATAGTGCATTAGCAGTATTTAACTTAATGGGGTTGTATTGGGTTTATGCCAGTGGGTTAAGTAATATTTAACTAGGTGTTAAATAGGTAATAATAGAATAATACTTTGACTTATGTAGTGCCAATACATTCTACCTGAGAAACTCTAAGTGTTAAAGAAATGTTAAGGTACCATACGTCAGAGTATCTGTGCTGAAAGGGGAAGTAGTTTTTCTCACTTACCAAAGCTGCACAGAGAAACTAAGTCTGTCCAGTCTGTCCTCAGTTTGACATCTAGACAATAATATAATGATACTGGCTGTGGATGGACTCCATTCCTCCAAAGTCTGTGCCTGGGATAGATTTTGGTCCCTTGCTTAAATTTCTTAGCTGTCTCTTCACTTAGTTACATAACAATCCTCCCTTTTTCAGTGTAAAAAAAAACCCACTCCTGAAGATGGTGTAAACCTATAACGTGGCACTGTGCTCCACAAGCAGTGAGATCCAGTTGAACGTTTTAAAATGTATAATGTGCTATTACAGAATGAGTTATTTGGCTTTGCTTAACTTCCAACATTATAAAGGAAACTTCGGAGTCCAATGGCAGTGGGCTTCCAGGCCGATAAGGGAAGCCAGTTTTGAAGTCGGAGACATGATTTATCAGTGTTACCTCATAGTAATCCCTGGATGCAACTGTACCAAACATGCCATCATGAAAGCTGCTGTGTATAACAAGAAGCGATTTCACAATGTTGACATCTAGATCCCTGCAAAATTCTATACTGTTTTATAAAAGAGACTTGGATTTGTCAGAGACGTGTAGTGCCCTGTCTGCAGATCCTGATGTAAGCTTCCCTGCATGTGGGATTTAAGTTGCCTGCGTACTAAGGATTCAAGGCCCAGCTCTGGTATAGCATAGCTACTTAATCTGGACTGCAGCTGTGAAAGCAACCCTGTGATTAAAATCTGTAAAGAGATAAGAAAGGTGAAAAAATACAGGTAGGCACATGATTCTTGAGGGGAAGGTCATTAGTAGCCCAAGTGTTCCACAGGGGAAAAAAACAGCATGGAAAGGTGTAGATCCTGAAAGTAAAAGGGAAGTCAGGGAACAGAGGGCATTCTGTATTGATGGAGCTGGTAGAAGGTGGCAACTCAGCCATGCTGAGAATGCCTTCCAGGGATCTCTGGGGGCAGATCATTGCCTGCCTGGCCTGGGAGCACTGTGCAGCTGCCTTATTGGGATGGTGAGCAGTAACGCTTGGCTTCATAGCTTGTTAAATTCTGGAATTGGGGATCTCGCTATAATGGTCTTCATTCTATTCTTTCTAATGATATTAATCAATTAATATTAAAAGCTAATATCCTGCCTAAACCATGATCAGAAGAGATTTGGCTGCTGCGTCTTCTTTCTATTTAACCACGAATGATTTTGATATATAGATAAAATAAAATATTTATGCCATATAAAGGTAGCATGTTTGTTTATAAACATAAAAATAAATGAATATATAAAATACCTAAGCATAAAGAAATACAAGTGAAAAGATATAGGTACTTAAAGCTCTGTGTTTTCACCAAGAATGTAGGCATGTTAACCTCTTGCAATGTTAAGAGCAAAGTCCACAAGGAGAATATGTACCAGCAGCACACAGTGTACACCACAAAAAGAAACCAAACAGTGGGGAAGCGAACACTTTGGTAGGGAGAGCCACCCTGCAGGAAGACCAGGATAGGCTGGAAGAGTGGGCTAACAAGAACCTTATAAAGTTCAGCAAGGACAAGTGTAAGGTCTTGCACCTGGGAAAACATAATCCAAGAGTGTAGCACAGACTAGGATCTACCTGGCTGGGGAGCAACTTTGTGGAGAGGGACCTGGGGGGGTCCTGATGGACAGCAAGCTTGATAGGAGTGAACAGCGTGCTGCAGCCGCAAAGAAAGCCAACAAGATGTTGGGTTGCATCAACAAGAGCATCACCAGCAGAGACAAAGTCATTATCCCACTCAACTCCATGCTTGTCAGGCCACACTCAGAATACTGTGTTCAGTTTTGGTCCTTGCCATGCAAAAAAAGATGTGGACAGGCTGGAGAGGGTCCAGAGAAGGGCCACAAAGGTGATCAAAGGACTGGGAACCCTGACACATGAGGAAAGGCTGAGAGAATTGGGTTTGTTCAGCCCTGAGAAAAGAAGGCTTAAAGGAGACCTTATCACCATGTTCCAATATTTAAAGGATGGCTACAAGGAAGGTGGGAACTCCCTTTTTACAAGGAGTCCCATGGAAAAGATGAGGGCTAACGGGTACAAGTTACTCCTGGGGAGATTGTGACTGGACGCAAGAGAAAAATTTTTCACAATGACAACAGTCAGCCATTGGAATAATTTCCCCAACACTGGACACTTTTTAGATTCAGCTGGATGGGTGCTGGGCCATCTTGTCTAGACCATGCTTTTGCTGAGAAAGGTTGGACCAGATGACCCTTGAGGTCCTTCCAACCTGGTATTCTATGATTAAATGATAAATTATCAGGTTATGCTCTGCCTTAATTTTGGAAAACTGGCTGCTTGACTGTTAGTAGACTGGTAGGAGATTTGTTAGATAAACCTCTTGCAGGTATTTGCAGTGAAACAGGATTTGGACGATTAGTATATCTCATTTAATAATAACTATAAAAAAAAGTATTTTTCTAAAGTCTTTGCAAAGTGGATATTTATTGCAATGTAGGAGCGGTTAACAAAAACTTATTGTATTATGATGAAATTTTTTGAAAGTTCAGCAATAGAATTTTGTAGCTTTAGTGGAAGCAAAGTGTACCTGAAAACTTAGTCTTACTATGTTTGTCAAATTTTAACGTGATTTCCCCTCCCCCTGTGATATCATGTGAGGATGAGAGGAGTTGCATCATTTGCTTCCTGCAGATTTTAGTTGTATTATCTGTTTTTTTTTTTCCTCAATAAACAGCTTTAGGGAATGTGCTTACAGATAGTTCATATTTTGCAAATGGTGGCTTGTTATTACATGTAATGTGTTTTGTTGTGTTTTGAAACCTAAATTGATATGGCATTTTGCCAGGCTTAGTTGCTTTCTTCTAAAAAAAAAAAAAAAAAAAAAAAAGCCTTGAAGTGAAGGCAGGAAATGTTTAGTCTCAAAGTGAAAGGACTGAACTCCCGGGCAAGAATCCCATTGAATTCAGTGAGAGGAAGCTAAATCGCCAGACTTCAAAAATTTATTTACATTATGCTCACTTCTGTCTATGCCCAAGCAAACAGGGTCTGTATAGAGAAATCTGGTGGAAATCAGCAGAAAAGGAATTCTTCCCTCTACTAGCTAAAAGCCTGTCAGAAGACAAGCTAGTTAAACAACTTACTATCTGGAATAGCATGTTCCTTAAATGGGACCGTAACTCTGAGAACTGTACTTCCTTGGAGTGATGGATCCAAGACTGTTTCCTCAGTGTCTTCTGTTGTATATCGGTTCCCTTGAATCAACTAGTGGTTCCCAGAGTCATCATTCTTCCATGGGAAGCAGAGTAGGAGCTTGTGCTGGGACACTTATCCATGACTTACAAACAGAAGTTTGGGTGGAAACAGTTATTGCACCTGAATATGACTGATTCAAATACAAAAGAAACAGATTTTAATCTGCATGGGACATAAGTACGTAATTTTACGTAAAGATCAGTTAAGGCCAATGGGGTTGGGTTTTAGTAATTGAACAGGATACAAAGACGTCAGTTGCACCTTTTAACTCAAGTGATAGATCTGCCTCTAGAGGAAAGTAGGCTGTGTTAAGATCCTGACTGAACTTGATGTAAACATCTCTAGTTTGCTTTGGTTCATGGCTTTAAATCTGTAGGTATACGTAAATACCCAATGTTTAATAGATAATATAAACATTATACACATGCATAAGATATGTTTAATATAATATACAATAATCATAGAATCATAGGATGGTTAGTTGGAAGGGACCTTAAAGATCATATAATATATAGTATTTATATTATTATATAAATTAATATAGTATATATGAAACATTGTGTATATATAGAAAATATTCATGAGCAGTTGACAGATCAACTTTTTTGTACTTGTTCATGAAAATAATCTTTTACAGTGAAAATTTTAAAATAAAAATAAAATAGGATATTTTTGAGGATTAATTTCTACTTAAATAACTCAAAGTGGCTTTATTGAAAGCAATAATGATAGCCATACCAGTAAACAACTTTTCAGCCTGTCAGAGTGAATATGATAGCACTGAGTGTGACTATTCCCTTACTCCTTAAAGGGGTTTCTTCATTTGTTCAGAAGTAGCACTTCATAGCCTCCTCCAAAAGTTATATTAATACTCCGTTTTAAGGATTGATGTATGAGGATTTTACTGGGGAGCTTAGTGAGGTTAAGAGTGTGTGGAATCAGTCACTATTCTACTTGATGACAGGACAGGTATGTTTATGATTTCATGAAACCTTTCTATTCTGTTGGATGAAAAAGCTGAAAGGAGTGCTATGGCTCACCTCGTTGTTTAATAGTATTTTATTTCTGGGGGACAGAAGTCAGTGGTTAGTGCTGTAGAGAGTTACAGGTCTATTGTATTTTCTTCTCACAGTATTTCGTCTGAAAACTGTATTTGCAGATGATGGAAAAAAGGAAAGCCTCTTTGTATTACAGAACATACTTTAATAAGATGTAGCGTATCTTTGATTCATGAAAATGGGGGTTCTGCTAAAATCAACAGCAGGTTTCCCATCGCCAGTATAGGCTATCATGTTCAGGCCTTTGTACTATTTTATAATAGGAAGAGGACTTGACAAGTGTTAGCCTGTACTTCTAGTGAATTTCTGTGGGTCCCCGTAGGGGAGCTGTAAGACAGGTGCTGAGTTTGTGCTAATAACAGGAACAAGTGGAAAGAGCAACAAAATACATAAAACTCCTTATGTGGTGTGAAGACTTGGAAGAACTAGACAAAAGTTAAGTTGCTTTTCCAACACCCCCTGCCTTGTGTTTGGCTCCAAGTTCCCAAGTAGAATACAGAGGGATGTCTCCAGCTGTACTATGTCCATTCTTTTCTCCTTGGCAGTTGTTTTTTTTTGTTGTTGTTGGTTTTTTTTTTTTTTTTTTTTAATATTGGACTGTTCTGCTAAATATTTTTGCAAAAATAACTGTTTTGAGAGTGATGAGAACATAGGTTTCCCAGGTTCAATTCTGTCCACCCCTTTTCCTCGCACTTTCTGAGAAAGAAGTCTTAGAATGGAAGCACTCATTATAATAAAGCTGTGAAATTAATGTCAAGTATGGGCCTGATCCACATTGTTCCGAGGTTAAAAATATTCTTTTCATTGAGTTTGGTAGGTATTGGACTGAGCTGAAAAGGAAGAAAGAATATTCATGAAAATGTAAGATTTTTTTTTTCAGTGCCACGCACAGCTGTTTTAACATAGTTGAGAGACCTTTCTGATAGTGCAGGGGGAGGAGGAAACAGTAATCTAATAGGCATACAAAGACCACTTATTCTACAAGTAAATCCTAACAGAAGAGATGGGGGAGCGGGGGAAGAGCAGGAAAAGGGATAAAGCTGAATATATCGTATGAGAAAAAATAATATTCTTCATGAAAAGTTGAACATAAAGGAACTTGCAGCTAGTGTTCATGGTAGAGAATTTTTTGGTTAAAAAGATTGACATTTTAATAAACTGATCTTAATTAACACTACTTTGAAATTCTGAGTTGTACGCTCCCTATCTCAAAACACTAGAACCAGTGGCTTTTTAAATAATTTGCTGCTTGTGGGTGATCTCTTTTTGAAACAAACCCAGACCCTCCAGTCACAATTTATTTTTTATTTCAAAAATGATTTTTACTAGCAAATTTTGCTTTGGTTCAAGAGAATTATAAATCATTATTACACAGCCAGACACTTCAAACATTTTGTAAGAGCTTTGTGCCCAATGAAGCATCAAAGGCAATGCTGAAATTCATGATTACAGCATGGGTGCACGTCCATTCATTAATACATTAAAGTTCAGGACTCTAATGTTATTAATAGGATTTCTAGATTGTCGTGCATTACTCTCTTAGAAAAGGTGGCTCTTCCTGCCAGACAAAGCAAGAGGATTGTTCTTCATTAATGCCAATTTATGGAAACTTTTTTTGTAGGCAATTTAGGGCTGCAGAACTTAGACTGAGTTTTCTTGGGAGCTTTTTGCTATTATTTATTCACCAAAGACAGGTTTAGCTTTTGTTTCCCTTTCCCTCTCCCACGTGCTGTATTGTTGGTAATCTATGTAGGGAAGGAGGGAAGACAGGCAATTATCAATAGATACTTTTCTTGACCTCTTCATTTCTGACACAAAATTATACTTTGTGATCATGAATCTTTATTTAGCTCTCGCTGTAATAAGCTCTGGGAGACATACCTAACATGGAACAATGTACTTTTGAATGTACTTCAAACATGAGATAGCTCTTAAAGGCCCTGCTGTGTTCAGTTCTCTATTGTATTAGACACTACACTCATCCATAAGAGATGGCCTCTGCCCTTCAGCATTTACAATCTATGTAAATGAGACAAAGAACAGAATAAATGAACTGCTGCCTGGTTTTTACTGCTGGGGAACTAATACTCTGAAAGATTAAATGACTTGTATAAACTGTACATTGAGTACATCTGTGCCAGAACTGGGAAGTGGTGCCCTTTCTCCCAGATCCCACCTAGTTAGTTATTTCTTCTCAAAATAAATGTCCATAAATGTGAAAAGAAAGGATTGATGTGCACCAAAATTCAAAGCACACTAACGTATTTTGAGTTTTTGGTGTTATGTAGCCTTTGAGTAGATGTAATAAGAGATGCACGAGTTTTGTGCCAACACAAAACTGTTGTTATCAGTGGCTTGCCCAGGGACCTGGGCAGGTTTTGAAACTTGGGAGGTGCTCTCTCAACAGAGTTCAGTGTTCTGTTCTCCTTTTGCAGTACTGCTTAATGGGTGCAGATATTTTTGAAAACTAACTTCTCCCTACTAGCAGAAACTCCCCTCCTAAGCAGAGGAAGTTTCTTAATTAAGTCTCAGTTAATTACTTTCTTTCATCTTCTTTTCTTCCTTCCTTCTGACCAACATCCAAAAACGTATTGCCAAATCACTTTTTGTGTGTTACTTTCCTGGTTATCCTGTTGTGGTACTAATTCTGTCTCGCTGGAAAGAGAACTTCACCCAAAAGATCAAACCTCAGTAGCCACTGCAGCTCTGTCCTGCATATAGAGCAAACATTGTACACCTTTCTCCTGTGTTTCTCAACAGATATGTGAGTAGGAAAGATAAAGATGGTGCATGAAAATGTCATATGACTTTTTGACTTAGGTGGATTCAGCATGGTCCTCAGCCTGACCTCCTTGCTGTGGAGGTGTTACCTAGTGCTGGCCTGGAATCTGTTATTTCCATGTTGATGCAACCCTGTGCCAGAATGCCTTACTGAGGAGCTCGCCCTGAGGGAGAACGGCCATAGTAGCTAAGGCACTACCCTGTGTTAATATGACTCTTTGCGTTCTGGGCAACTCAGAGTTCAGGAAGAGAATCTCAGGTCAAATGTATTTGTCTGTGTTGACTGACCCATTTTTGATCAGCTGAGTATTGAATGTAGAACTCCTCCATTGTTGTTAGTCCCTTAGCAACAGAATGACTCTCTTCCAGAGAAATGGCAGTGATTGGAAAGAGTTGTGACCGGAAACCAATGTGTTGGAACAAATGTTCAGTATCATCAATAATGCTGAGGTCAAAAGGACTTTAGCAAATACCAGGTTGGCTGATGTTCATTTTAGCAAGGAGAGAGCTCAGGAGGTTATGTTTAGCCTTGGGTCATTTCTCTCTTTAAGTATACTTTTCACGTGCATAAGGCAGCTGGAGCTGGTTGTTAAGGTAATGACAGAGATAGCTTGAATGTTTGTTATATTCCCGATACCATTTTTCCTGTATTGGAGGCAGAAGGGCCCTGTGTAGACTCTTTTGCTCCATTTCTGAAGCAGTTCCCCGCAAATTAGGGAAAAGCCTGTTGTGAGACCATGTGCTTTATGCTAACTGAAATATAAAATGAGTTCTAATACTTTTCCTTTGAGTCCTACAGGAGGCTTGAAACTTACTTGCAGAGGAAGAGGCTTTGATCCATGTATTTTCATAAGTATTCATAAAAAGACAGAATTAGAAGCTCCCCTTTATTCCCCTTTTCATGTATGCTGGTTTTAAAACACATTTGAAGTTGTGGAATTGATCCAACTTCCACTGAAGCTTCTTTCCAGAGATGGGCTAGACTAAAATGCAGGGGTATCACAGGAAGCAAAAATACCCCACAGAATGCTATTCTTCTCCACGTTCAACTGGAGCAGTAGACTATGGGGGATGTTGATATTCAGAGACTCCATAATTGCTTTCTCAAACTGCCTCTGTAAGCACTAGGGCTTTCATATAAGCATTTCGGTGGCCTTGAAATAGCCTCTTCCTGCTAATCTGCATGTGAACAAGGGACTGACTTCACTCGTTTCTAACCTGTGTGGAATTTATACTTTTGCAAAGAGGTGATAAAATAAGACATCGGTCAACGATTGTGCAAAGAAGATAGCAAACCAGGGCTTTAACTGTAGGTTACAAGTTCTCTATTTAGATTGAATAGCAAAGCCTGTACCTGTGGAACAGACGTTCTTGAGTTTGTGAGATATCGGATTCTTCAATTTTATTTTTTTTCCTATTCAGTTTACAGAGCTAGTCAAAAAGCGTTTGAAAACAGATCACCTAAAATACATCATACCTTTTCAGCTAGCTCTATTTCTAATCTCTGTAACTTACTTAGAACAACAGTTGTTATTGGAAATAGTTCAAATCTTGGAATAGACAGTTTTCGGTCTAGTACCTAGATTCAAGGAGGTTTCAAATCTCAAGCAGACAAATACACAGAAAGAAAGGAGGAAGGAATGTCATAATGACAAAGGAAGTCTGACCACACCGATGTAGAATGTGAATGTTATCTGACTGTGCTGATTTGGTTCCTTAAAGTAGAATGAATGGGATATTTTGTGTCTATGTTTTTCCTTCACATATTCTGTTTACTGTGCTGTACATCTGGTATTTTATCCTCCTTTTCATATTATTTCTGGGATTAATATCAGTTGTGTTAAACTGATGCAACAAAACATGCTGTACTTCAAAATGTTCGTGTCTTCTATGTGAGATTCTTAGAGCTTTGCCAGAAATTTCCAGTGTCAGCCACAGTAGATCATTCAGCCCCTTAATGCATTGGTTCCTTTCTGTTAAATGAGAAGAATCTATTCTGAATCTCACAGGGTTGTTGTGGAGGTGAATATAATAGAAAGTGAATGCCAAGATTCTGAGGACCACGCAAGTACTTTAAATAGGAGTCAGGGCTTTCCTGAGAGTTATTGTCTTTTTCCTATATCTTGCTTTCTATGTAGGTAACTGAAGGGAAAGTGAGGCACTATTAAATTTCATGTGAAATTAATCTGTAGTACAGTCAATGGCACATCTCCTGACTTTGGCCCAGTATTTCTATCCTTTCAGGATCTCTTTCCATTTGCAGAAGCACAGCAGACTCTTGTTTACTTGTTTGTTTTCTTTCATTTTGTCTTGGTTTTGCCTGAACCAATACAATATTTAAACACAATAAAAAAATGTTTATTAGAGGCAAACAGCACAGTAACTATGTTTAAAAAAGAAATGTACAAAACCACAGTGAACAAGTCTTACTCCCAGGTGTTTCCTTGATGCCAGCCATGAAAACTGGAAAAGTATTCATTATAAACTATCAGTTCTGTCAAGATCAAGGATAGATTCCCGGAGTGAGCAGCACAAAAGGCAAAATGAAAGCATCTCCTCCTCTGTTACAGATAGTTCTACATATGCATATGCTGTGCATGTATGTTTGTGCATATGCATGCATAGGTTTATATGCAGTCTATATAAATGAGTACCGGTATCATCTTCTATTGAAAATATTCAGAAAAGTGTGCTCTTTGAAATGTGAATATCAAAAGAATTCTTTCCTCCATTGTGGGGTTCCCAGAATAAAACAACTGCAGGGAGAATTTGACCAACCCACGCAAGTTAGTGCCTATTTGAACATGCAGCCTTTAATCCCCACTAAATATAACATGCCTTTGGTTACTATTCAGGTTCTATTTCTGAAATATGTGATGGAGGAACATGTGAGGGAATTGTGTGTGTGTGTGTGTGTGTGTGTGTGTGTGTGTGTGTGTGTGTGTGTGTGTTATGGAGGGGCTGGAAATATCACATGCACACGCATCCCCCCAGCCAAGAAATTCCATGTGTCATCACTAAGGTGCGCTTGGAAACAGGTCCTGGAATTAGTGGTCACTGCCACTAAATAGTAAGTACTGGTATGAGGGCATTTGATTTTATACCTTTCAGTTCTGACCACACAGTCTTTAATCTTCGTTCCAAGACCTAGAGAAGCAGGAATTTACCACATGAGACAAGGCAGTGGCTTCTAGTTTTGTTAACACACAGGCTTGCTTTTCAACAGCAAAGTCAAAGGAAAGGATGGGATAAAGGGTCCCGCTTTGGAGACATGACAGGTAGGATAATAGAGAGGGACAAGCAACAGGCTAATGGAGGAAATGTGAGTTTGGGTATGTAGCACTAAGGAGCTTGGCGTTGTGTGGTGAGGCAGTCAAGGGACTTAATGAATAGATACTCAAGGTATGAGGCTGGTAAATTCAATTTCTTAAAGAATAATTTCGGGCTTCATCTCTTTACTCACTACGAACCTGAGTTTGCCTGCAAGAATGGTTTTGTTATTTGCTGTATTTCTGTTTTCAAGAAAATTCATTCCTCTGTGCTGTTTCCCTGTCTATACTTTGGAGGATGCATTCATTGAGTAGATTAGGGTCCTGCTATTAGTTATACTGTCAAGTCAGTGAATGGGCTTCAGTGTAGTGTCCTCGATATTTTGATGTGGTGTGTGAAGTGTAATAAGTTCTAAGTGAATAGATTTTATAAAAATGTAATGTTCTTTTTTTCTTAGTATCAAAAATGCTCATACACCCCCTTAGCCTCTCCTTAGGGTGCATAGAAAGTGTAGTTCCTTGATGGGCTTGCTTTAGTGTCAAAACGGACTTAAATTCATGCCCTGGCATTGCTGAGTGCTGCCCTCTTACGTGTCGATGCATCTATGTGTGACTATACTGTAAGCTGGATTGGTGAACTGTCCTCAGTTAAAGAAAAAACCAAAGCAAGTGTCCCACCTCGGTCTCAACCCAGCTACTTTAAGCCAGATCTTTTCAGTGAACTAGTTCACTAAGCAGTTGTAATGGTACCACTGATAAGGCGGTGGCTTGTAACTGAGGGGGAGGGAAGAGGGATTTAATTGTATGTTTTGTTTTGATTTGTTTTTTGTCAGCTCTGAAACAAATGTGATACAGAACTGGTTACTTAGTGCCACGTAGGCAGTGCGATCTCCCTATGGAGTGTATTTTAGTACCAGACTAGCTCCAGATGCTTTTGTTAATCAGTGGTGTTTAAAAGCAGGAAGACCGATTTCTCTGTGCCTTGCTTAGATATTTTCACATGGCCTACAAAGTGGTTGCACAGCAGTTCCATTCTTATCCAAGCTAAAAAAAGAGTTGGCTTCCCATTAAGTGTCACAGAGCATCATGCCCCTAAAACTTTCATAAGATTAAAAAGGCAGCAACAATTCTGAATTTAAAATGAGGAAAATATTTGTGACAAGCAGACCAATTCTTCACCTTATATTGTTCAGTTTATATTGTTTGCCTTATGATATGTTGTGTAGTACCCGCTTCATTTGCTTACTTTCGAGGCTCTTTGATGTTGCTCAGTATAATAATTCATAGCCATTTGTTCATATTCAGAATTCAGTAGTTTCAGCCCAAGTCAAGATGGGACAGCTCTTTCACTAGGCCAGGGTGAATTTTCACCTAGGAGGGTAGAATCCTCCGTAACTATGTGCTGGTGATCATGGACATGTAAGAGTCTATAGAGAACCATGAGATTCTCAGACCTGTCACTTACTTGCATTATAGCTTTCAGTGGAAAAAACAGCATTTGAAAGCATGGAAGGATAAACAGCAGGTGAGACCAGCGTGGAAGAGTTTGTCTTGCCACTGTCCACATGCTGTACGTTCTGTGGTTTAAACATGGTTTCAA